>NW_010133836.1:0-16154 GCF_000699245.1 Pterocles gutturalis | reverse complement strand
CGGGGCCGGTGGCGCCCTCCCGTGGCTCTGCGCAGGAATTACCGGGAAGGGGCCAGCACGGTGCTTGTGCCATCCAGGGTCCCTCTTGTCCCCCCGAGGCTCCTCTGGGTCCCCCGAGCCTTGGAGAAGTTCACTCACAGCGCGGAAGGTTTCCGCCTCGGTTCTTGTGCCTCGCCTTGGCATGGAGGGAGCAGAGGAGCCACCGTCTCCCTTTTGGTAGCCCCTTAAATTCTTCACACCCTTAACAGACATGATCTGCCAGCCCTCACCCTGCATCCTGAGAGGCTTCATTCCTGAGGCTCCTTAGTTTTCATAAAGGTTTTTAGGCAAGACTCTACCCCTCTGTTGGCACCAATCCCTCTTGAGGGAATGGGATATATCGGCAAAGGATCTTGTTCTCTGTGCTGCCCCAGAGATGGAAACCTTCAACGGGAAAAAGGACAGAGGCGCTCTGCGAGATAAAACCCCATCTTAGCAAGATTTTGAAACAAAACTGTTCTTTCAAAACAAGGATAGTAACTGATGAAGTGTGGGGACAAACATGATGTCTCTGCCTAGAATTAAGGACATGCTTCACCCTGTCCAGGAAAGCCGAACAGGGGGGTCAGCCTGGCTTCTGAGATATTTTAAGCATTTGAGGTTAAAGGGCATCTAAAGCCACTGCTTAAGTGCTGAATGTTTTATTTAAGGGCTATTTGGTTGCTAGAACTTCTAGGGCCCAAAACCCTATTGAATTTCTTTAAAAGCCTTTATCACGCTAATGTAGAAGAACATTTGTGGATGTAGGCAGGAGGAGCACGTACCCTTTTGGGGGTGTGTGACAGTCCATATACGTTTTTAGACCCATATATTTTTCTCGTTCGATTACAATGTGGCAGTTGGAGGCACAGGGTCAGCTACTCCCCCACATGCAGACACCCGCCTGGGTTGTCTCAGCAACAGTTGCTTCAATACTCTCTTGTTGTGTCCTGTAAATGTTTAATGGGAAGCTTATCTCTCCTACCTCTACAGATGGCTCAGGTTATTGAGCTTGTGAACAAGGATTAATTGGAAATGGGCAGATGTCGGCTAACCAGAAAAAGAGCTTAGTAAGTAATTAGATGAGCTGGGATGCTGTTGGGGGGGCAGAACCTCCTCTGAAGGGTTCAGAGGAAGATGGACAAGCCCAAGAGGAGGTTCCTGAAGCCCTGTTGTAGGTTACTGGTAACGACTAGACCTCACAAACACTGAATGCAAATACAAGACGACAGCCATACGTCAGTGCCCGGCTTGGTGACGGCTGCAGCGTTCACTGACGGATTAGCACCCAATACTCTCAGCTAGTCTCATCTCGCAATCCAGGGCAGCTGGTTCTTTCCCCACAGATAATGGGGATTGTCAGGGCGAGATGGATGGGGAAAACAGGTCACGTTACATGGAGCAGCCTGATTGAACCTGCCACTTTGAATCCTGACTGGAAGAAGTTCAAGATCTGCATGCTTGGTGCTGATATTTTTCTAAATAACAGATGATAATAGTTTAGATTCTAATGTGCATTATCAATTTTAAGTGGATTTTTGGAGATTATATGCTTTAATAAATCCAATTTTTAAAAGGTCAGACTATAAAAAATTTGTGTGTGACATCAGGTACATAAAAATAGAGAAAAGAAAGAAAAATGCAGAGCAGCAGAAACAAAGTATTCTTCATGTGAGATTTCCTTAGCTTAAATAAGGCCCATGTGCATGTTCATTCACACATTTAGAACCTTTCTGCAGTGTGTTTTGCCCACCTGCACACACCTGCATTTGGGCACAGACATTTACGTGCAAACAAGCAGTTTGTCCATCTCTATCATATGCACACATGCCCCCATTTGAAGTCCTGTTCTCACTCGTTGACAAGACCAGGAAATAATTTTTGGGACTAACTCTTGGATACAAGGATAGATGGAAGGATCCAGTTCTCCAGCAGATTCCTCAGCACAGAGACCACCCTGTTCCCGGGGGTTCACCACCACCACAGAGAGCTGGTGAACTCATTGTCTCAATCCGGATCACCAGGGAATGTTAGTAAGATGCCTGCAGTGCAGAGTCAAGGTTTATTTGTGGAACAGGATGGTCAGAAATCAAGTTGGAGTGTTTCACAACATCAGAGAAGCTTGAGATTTGTTTACAGCGCTTAATTATAGCAGTTTAGTGCCAACAGAGAATAAGGAAAGATGAAAGATGTGCTGTAAGGGAAGAATATGCAATGGGCGATTGCAGTTCTGTATCCAATTCCTCATGAAAAGAACTAAGTCCTTATAAAACATACCTGGGGACAAAAGGTGAATAACTGATGACAGTCTGTAGAAGTAGCTGGGGAAATGGCTGCAGCATTGCGTAATCAGAGTGAGTCAGAGATGATATTTCTGGGAATGTACATACAGAAGGCAAGAATTCCCCCCGGGGGGCAGGGAATGGTTGGTATCTGAAAATCAGCAGTCCTTTAGTTCCACTCAATGAGCTGTGGAGAGAAGGGAAATCAAATGCCAGAGGAAAATGGCGTGAAGCAGAACAGATCCAGCCTTTGGAACAAGGAGTTAGTACTAGGGAAAGCAGGCTTAAAAACAGCAACCTTTAAATAAAGTGGTGTCACACAAATCAAAGAGATATGAGTCTCCCCTGGCTGTCCTATATAGGCAAAGCACTCTGAATGCCTGTCTGTGCAAAGTCCCTACCCAGGACCTACGTGGTGTGATTATCTTTTGGAGAAGGGAATCTGAGGAGCTTTAAAGCTCCTAATTTCTTGCCGCGAATCTGAACAAAAACAGATGCCAGACACTTCCTGCGCATCGTGTGCTCCTGGATAGACCATGTTACGCTGCAGGTAGTGGCGCTGGCTCTGCAGCCTGGGCTTCCTGCAGGATAGTTCTCATGGCAGCAGCAACACAAGTCTTTCAGCCACACCAAATGATCTGTTTAGAAGAATAGAAAGAGATTTAGATGAAGACAGCTCCCAAACCATTCTCAAAGGTCTCAGTCAGGCAGCTGAGCAGATGCCAGACCCACAGGCGTTCCAGCTGTCTTCTCTTTGCGCAGATACTGTTACACCAGCCACCATCAGCTCTGTGTGCTGCACAGTGAAGGACATGTCCAAGGGTTACGTGACTTGGAGGTAGGAGAGATCCTTTTTCATGGCTCTGCTTACAGGCATTGGATTATAGTGGCAGTAACTTAAGCAAGTGTATACATACCCAACTGGATGTGGAGCCAGATTTCACATTTGGCCACTGACACTGAGGCCACATTTCCTTAATTCTCTGTCAGACTCCTGAAGAGGGTGGGACAGTTTTCCAAGAACGTCAGCACCCCCCGAGTACAGATCAGTAATTCAGAGCTGTTAAACCACTGAAAGACCATCAGCTTCACCGAAGCTGTTGACAGGATACCCAAACAGGTCTCTTTAAACATACTCCATGCATCTCTAGTTGAGTTTCAGCTTGCTGAGTCTATTCCTTCCACTGCCTCCAGCTCAGCTCCAACCTCGGGATATGCAGAACATTAAAGCTGAGGGTTCCCAGTCCTTCCCTTAGGTCCAGGTTGACCAGACCCCTGATACCTTTCACCCTGTTTTTTGAAAGAAAGAAACCCCACCATTCCTCTCTCTAAAGCAGAAACCAAAGGAAGAGGAGGAGAACCGGTTATCTCCTAACACCTCCCAGACTGTGCATTGGAAACAACACAATTCGGGGTAGTAGTCAGTGATTTGTTGATATTCCCCACTTAGATTTTAAGCCAAGTCAAGCAGGGTAACTTTTGCCAAGATGTCAAGGTAAAAGCTGAGACATAAAACCACCATTGAATCAAGCTCTCCTGATCACAGCACACTCCATTTCTAGTTGGAAGTCCTGTTAATCTCAGATCTCTATTTGTGGTTAAACAAAGAGGAGCAGCAATTAAGCTTTCTGGCCTGCAAGCACGTTTCTTCTTGAAATGTTATCACAAGACTGCCAGCAAAGCACACCATCTACTCGGTCGGGAAGAGCAAGCGACATTGACACCTACTGTTGGATATTTTAATTGCTCAGAGTACCCAGACACCGACCACAAGCGTCTTGTAAAGCAAGAGGAAGATGCTTTCCTTAGTTAAAACTACATGCTAATATTTTTATTTTGCCTTTATTTTGCCTCCTGCAGTGCTTCAAGGTGCACTTAATTGCAAATCAAGAAGCTGCATGTGCAGGGAAACTTCTTCCTTTAACTCAATTTCTTCCCTCATTTAATTCATGGAATTAGATGAATCTTTGGGAGTGAGATTTTTTTATGAGGCTAGCCAATAAAAATGAAAGAGCTGAAAACTAATGCTGATAGTATCAGATAAGGCTGTACTGTATGCTAAGTCAGAGAGAGCACGCTGGTTTCTCAGGAGATTCAACCCTTCTAGCTCACAAGGAAATGATGTTCCCCTGCAGACCTCTCAGAGCATATCAGAAGGCAGGACCCAGCCGAGTACAGAGCGTAGGTTTAAAGGAAAGAGTTTATCACATTTTACCACAGTGCCAGATCATATTTAACATCCTTAAAGTGCTTCACACTTAAAAGTTAATCATTGTTATTTCCTTCATGCACAGCTGGTTTTTTCCAGTCCATTAAAGAGAATTTAAGTGTAGAATGAAGTGACTCTCCCAAGAGATGAATGTAAAATTTAGCAAGCTGGCAGAAGGAGCTTACCTCTATGTCTTCCCTCCAAACATTGCCCTTTTCCTCCTCAGAAACTTTCAGCAAACTAGCTTCAACGGGCTTTCCACAATTCTGAATAGCTTCCCATTGTTCATATTAATAATTTTTGAAAAGAGATGAGAGAAAAAGGCTCCAGACCTAGAAAAGTAGCGACCATTAAAGAGAAAAAAGTCTGACAACATAGAAGATTGCAATGCCCATACTTGCTCCTGTCGTAATCTATATTAGTCCAAGAAATATTGCTTCTCCCTGCTACTCCCAACATAGGCCATACATATATACATATATGCAGACATCTCTGGGATAAATTCCTATGGAATTTCCAAGAACACCACTCCACCTCTAAGCACCTTTTAAGAAATCCCATTCAGATATGCTGCTGCAACTGCCCATGAAGATACCAATCCTATTACCACAAACAGACGCCTCTGATCTAATTGTGTGGAAGAGGAATGATTAAATAAATTGTTCTGCAAAAGCAACAATCCTCAGTTTCAGCTCATCTCACTCTTAATATTTTGATGCTCCCTCATTCTCTCATGGTACTCACACTTATGCTCAGGGAAGGGCCTGAATGCACAAGCTGGACTGAATCTCGGTACGGCATTTTCCAGGGGTTTCTCACTGCCCTACCATAACAGCCAGACACAGGGAAAAAGACCGAGAGCAGACAACAGGGCAGATCAGATTGTGTCACGAGGGATCACTCAGAAGGGTCCTGACAGCACAATCTACAGGCTGCTTCCACCAAGACCTCTCCACTACTGACTTACAGTCTGAAAACAGCAGCTCCTGAGGTAGCAGCCAGCACAGTGCAATCCATGGGGCCGTTACTAATCCTCCTCTTTTCCCTGCATCCTGCAGGCACTGACATCACCAGCATTCCCTCCAGCACCCCCTGCTCCGTGTCCATAGCGACTGGAGTACACACACATCCGGAGGCGTCCGGCAGAACAGCATGGCAGTGGAGTGGGAGCCCAGAGGTGAGCCAGGCGAGGTGTGCGCACCTGGGGCAGGATGTGGGCACAAGGGCTTTCCTTCTCACGCAGCTCCCCGATGGCATCGGGCTTCTCCAGTGATCTTCCCCATAACCAGGCTGCTAGTCTGCTCTTTGCTCAGACTGAGGAAAAAGAAGCCTTCACGGCAGGAGGGAGAGCCCTGACAAATATCCAGATTCAGGGGAAATTCCCATCTGGGAGTTAAGAGGAGTCTCAGGCAGAGAGCAGCAGACACTTACGAAGGAAGAAAAGCTGCAAGTGGTGCATTTCCCTCTCCAGCTCTCACTGATGTGCAGAAGAGGATCTCATTTGGGTCATGTCAAGAACGGAAGATGTTCCCTCTCCACCACGGCCCAGGCAGGCTGGGAATCCAGCTGATAGCCATCAGGGGAGACCCTTCGCTTGGGCCAGGCTGTTACCTGAGTCAAGAGGTAAGTTGTTCAGTTTTCATGCTCAGAGCTTTTTCTTCACAGAAGACACATGGCACAGGAGCAATAGGACCATGGGCAGCCAGACACGGAGTCCCCCACACCTGCCCTGCAAAGCCATTGTACAAGATCTGCACATATACCTAGAAAACAAAATTCCCCTCCCCTTCCAAACATACCAGTCCTCAAAGCTCCCGCTGCCCTGGTGCTCTACATTAGTGAGAAATTAGAGGAATTAATAGGAATAACGTCTGCTGCCCATGTACTCCTGCCCTTCCCCTGACGCAAATGGTGTCGTAAAAATGTCAGTAAGGCACTTCTGCTTTTGAATCGCAGAGCAGCAGCCTCAGATACTCTTTGGAAAACAAACCACTAAGCACGAAAGGCTACGTGATAGGAGCGAGAACAGCCCAGCGCTTCATACCACAGCCACAGGTAAGAAAAGCACACACATTCCTTTGTATCACATACACACAAGTGTAAATGTACATATTGAGGCAAAACCAGCGAGGGAGCTCAACTGTACTACCTGAGCAAACATGCTGCTTTCTGGCCCAGCTTCTCTAGAATAACAATATATTAGGGGAGACATCACAGAACACACTGGGTAAGGAGTCAAGAGTCCATAATTGACTTGTTCTGGTTTTTTTTACGCTATCAAAGTAGCCAAAGCATGCACTGAACAGCAGGTCTGTAATGTGCAGCTGGCTGCTGATCAGAGCACGTAGGAATGGTCAGAGCAAAATCTTCCCTATTGAAATTTTCTCTCTTGCAGACTGTGACTCCCAGCCCAGCAAAGTACCAGTCATTCTGGACGAAGGAGAGGAAGTGCCAGCCTGCCTGTGCTCCATTTTCCATTAAGACACCACGATTCCCAGATAAGCCTCCAGACAAAGAACTTTTCCCTGGGTAATTTAACTCATTTTCTTACACTTTTAATAATAAGCAGGAGTACTAGCAGAGAGAAATACTAAGACACGAATGGGAGATAGGTGACTGAGTTCCCAGTAATGCTTTTTTACTTTCCAAAAGCTCCTGTGCTTTAGTCTAACTTAGCACGATGACTGAGTACCACAACATGCATTTCTCCCATGGGCTGAGGTAGGGCTGGTAAATTCTGGCATTACAAACATCACACACCAGCTCCAGAAATGAGATATTTTCTGCCTGTTTTCTTTAGACCTGGAACTTATGAAGCAAACAAGCAACTACACAAAAAAGTCACTTGGCCAATGAAGTTTGGGTCTCCAGACTGGTCTTTAGTGCCGACGCCAGCAAAGAGGATGATGAAAATGGAGGTGCAGAAGGTAAGGACAGGGATAAGGGGATGTTATTCCTGGCTCAACGCTTCTGACGAAGGAAATCAGGTGATTATTCAATGCATTTGCGATATATTCTGTCACCCTTTCCTCCCTGGCCTGCTGGGTACGTGGCTCTATGAGCCTGGGGCACAAGATACGAAGTGATTTTCTATCAGAAAATGCTGGTTTGCGAAAACGGTTACAGTCCTTTCAAAAAAACGTCTATTAAGAAATTTGCTTGGGAAGTTTACATCCACAAAGTGAGAGAATCAGAGCACAGACTTCCCCCTGTAGCTCTGCTGAAAAGAAAACCTTTGTGATTTAAACACAGGTGAAAGTTCTTGACACCATCCCACACCTTCCTGCGCTCTCCTGAAGCAACGGTCGTTGCGAGTATCTAACAGGTAGTCGTTTTTTAGATGACCATAGACAGAGAATTCAGGAAACACCGAGACCGAGTGGCCTACCTGAGTTTATACTTCAGCTGAGGAGCCGGGGCCGCGCCACACGTCCTCCCTCCCCAGCGGGCAGCTCCAGCCTCGCCGCCGCTTCCCACCTGCTCGTGGAGACGCTCATCTGCCCTACTCAGCCTCTCCAAATAAAACCATTTCAAATCGTGCTGCTGGTTGTGCTTACCCAGTATCACCATGCGTGTCTGCTGCTCCTGCAGGTGTTTGGGTGCTGCTGGGTCCTGCGCAGAGCACGCCTTGGCGCTGCTCCCCTCAGCCCGGACAGGGCCGGCGGCCATCTTCTCTGGCTCTCCACGGAAACACCTCAGTGCTGCCCTCCCGGGCATGGCTTCCGTCGCCACAGGGGGCTTTTCCCCCCCAAAATCCATCCCTCGCTGCCACCAGAGAGGAACCAAATTGCCACAGCTAGAGGGTGGCTTGGCTGCTGTCCCTCACCACCTCAGCACTGGGGGCAAGATCCACCATCTTCCCTTCAGCCACCACCTGCCTTCCCCGGCCTCCTCACCACCATCTTCCCTTCAGCCACCACCTGCCTTCCCCGGCCTCCTCACCACCATCTTCCCTTCAGCCACCACCTGCCTTCCCCGGCCTCCTCACCACCATCTTCCCTTCAGCCACCACCTGCCTTCCCCAGCCTCCTCACCACCATCTTCCCTTCAGCCACCACCTGCCTTCCCCGGCCTCCTCACCACCATCTTCCCTTCAGCCACCACCTGCCTTCCCCGGCCTCCTCACCACCATCTTCCCTTCAGCCACCACCTGCCTTCCCCGGCCTCCTCACCACCATCTTCCCTTCAGCCACCACCTGCCTTCCCCGGCCTCCTCACCACCATCTTCCCTTCAGCCACCACCTGCCTTCCCCGGCCTCCTCACACCATCTTCCCTTCAGCCACTACCTGCCTTCCCCGGCCTCCTCACCACCATCTTCCCTTCAGCCACTACCTGCCTTCCCCGGCCTCCTCACCACCATCTTCCCTTCAGCCACTACCTGCCTTCCCCGGCCTCCTCACCACCATCTCATCCCCAACAGCCGCTCGAGGCCGGGCCCAGGGGCTCAGCCACAGCCTGAGGAGAGCTGAGAAACACGGGGGTGTGCGTGGCAGAGCCTCCGGTGCTGCGCTGCCCTTGGGTATGTTCTGAGGGAATATTTTGGCTTTGTGCACAGCCAGCAACGATATTATTTGCACAGCAAACACCCCCGGGAAAGCGGCGGTGCTGGGACAGGTTAGAGCAGATGGCCTGCGAGATGTACGTTTGCATTACTGGCTTTTCCCCTGCTGACATGAGGAAGATATTCTCAAGCAAGAAGAAAGCAACATGCTGCTAATTAAGAATCTGGCCACGGGAATAGATTTAGTCTGAAACAGAAAGGTGCTGGTATTCATCATCAGTTGTTTCTGTAATGTACTGCTCAGTCTCTAGGGATTTCTATAAATGTTTACAAATCTTCACACACAGGCTTAATCTGTCTGATCACAAGCATGATTCAGTCTCAGGGGAAAACTAAGAGCAGGCAGCATTCATTCTCGGTGTAACTACCAGTCACACTGCAGGCTTTGAAATTTTCTGGGTCTGCATAGATGTTTCTGTAGAAAATTTCACCTGTAGCCCAATTTCAGCTATAAAACCAAACCGCATTCTTCCCATTTCCCACTTTTGGTCTTCAAGAGCTCTCACAAACGCACCAGAACAGCTGCTCATGAGCTGCCTTTTCTAGGCACGCTGGTCCCTTCCCTCCCAACCACAAGAAGCTGCTTTGTGGCTGCAGCTGTCAGAAAGGGATGTACTTGCCCATTCGCAGTTGCCCCTTTTGGTGCAGTCTTTCGAAGGAGGGGTTATGACTCACTGGAAACTGCATTGTCCTGAGACCTGGGTTTTATGGCTGTTAAAGGCTTCACCTCCATCTGATTTCGTTTTCCAAGCAGGAGAAAAAACACACGCGTAAGAGAACCTGTGATTCTGCAGTCCTTCTCAACCACGTTCCACCTGTGCCTGGAGAAACCTTCAACTAAAGCTTTTGCAAAACTGACGGTATTTCAAAAGGCTCTTGGTTCTCACTGAACCTATTTCTAACAAATCAAAGTTTTTGTCGGAAAATTCCCAACCTTCTCAGCTATGAAGTGTCGCTATGGGAAAAGGAAGAGATGCAGAGGGAAGAAAGAGACTTCCCACCGCTTGGTGACAACTTTGCACAGACCCCAGAGAACATACACTCAGGCTCCATTCAGGTGCTTTTCCTCTCCTGAAACTTTAAGGACTCAGCCAGTTTTGCTTGTAGGAGATAAAATTTCTTTTATTATGAACATAAAAATTACTATTTTCATTCTACGTTTTTCCCCTACCCAGCGAGGGATTTTCTCATTAGGAAAAATGATTAATCCAAGTAAAAAAAGATATATTTTTTTTATATATACATACATATACAATGTCTCTGTACGTTTATTATTCTGTACAACCAAGGCACCAGCAGGTGTGACAATGGCACAAGCAGGACTTTTCTGTCAGAGATCCAATTTCAGATTGTTTGTCAGGAACACCTGCATTCTCACTAAAACAATGACTCCTTTTTATCTTCCTCCTCCCTGGGCGATGGGGGAAGAGGGAGGCCTGGGAGGATGCCTTCACTGAACGGAGGTGAACACTCTATACACTAATAACTCTGATCTCCCTGGTGACTGCAACAGACTTCTTGCATTCAGCTGCTACTCTAGGAAACCATGTGCTGCCTGGCAGTCTGTAGCAGGCAGTCTCGGCTGCCTCTCCCAGCACCACATTTTCATCCACAAGAGATGCTTGGGAGACTGGACCACACTATAGGAGTCTTTTATAAAATAGATTTAACCAATATTTTGCCTAAGAAAAGGCCGAATGACAATTAAAGCAAAGCCCTGCAGAACCAGCTAACAATTACAATTGTTATTTCAGCAGTCATTTTCACTGCTGAAATAGGTCTTCTGCTCTGGGGAAATAAAGGGGGGAAAAAAGGGCAACTTCTGTTGATAAAAGCCCATATTTGAGAATGGACAAAATAAAAAAGTGTGATCAATAGCATGGCCTTGCAGACTGCAATCAATACAGCTTTATTCCCTATTCCAAGTTTTCCAGCACAGCATCTTTCAAAACAGCTGGTGAAGGCGTGAACTGTCAAAGGAGTTGTGCTGTGTTGAAACTAACAATAGCACTGAAAAATAGCCTGAGGCAGCTGTTAAATCTTGCCATTCATACTGCTAGAAAATAATCTCAAAGCAGAACAGGGTAAACACCACACTTAGAGCTTTTAAGTTAGAAGTGCAGCTGCAGTCAGAAAAGTGAGAATAAAATGCCATCTTAGCTCTGTATTTACATTTCCCTCTCTTACCAACACATCAGATGCCTTAGGTTTATAAAAGAAAAGTCTGTTTGGTTTTACCTGCCAAGAATCCAAAGAAAGAAACCTCTCTGGGATTTTTCTGTCTCTGTTAATACATGCTCCTCAGATTATAAGGCCAGGCAAGGTTGATTGCAGAAGTTTCTTTTCTAGCCTGCCAGACAACCACAAACGAATTATGCCTTTGTATTCGGTAGAGCCTGCTGGGAAGCACTGAGCAGCAAGAACCTTTTGTGGCCCCCGTCTCTTCAGAGAGTAAATCCTGCCGACAGTGAGAACAAACCAAAGTAAACGAGACAATTCCCATCTGTAACCTGGTGGCCTTCAGCACTTTTAAGGCAACTGATCGTTGACCGTCCCAAGTCAGCAGGAGAGCAGAGGGGAAAGAGGGAGCGTTGCAAACCAGGGTAAGAGCGTAGTTCACTAGGCAGAGAGATCACTCCTCTGCTTCTGCCACTCAGCTGGATTGCCTCCTGTCTTGCTCCATTCCTCTCACCCACAGCAGTGGAGGTGAATCCCGAGTTTCTCTTCCTCTGAGCACCCAGCAGGCTGCACCTCACTTCTTTCTGCGGATCTTGGGCTTTTTCACTGGCCGGAGGTAGGGATTGTCTATCATATTTTCCTCCCCATTCCGACTGCCCGACAGGGAGGTGTTCTGCTGTAACACTGATGCATTCTCCTTTTCAGGTCCTGAATCATCCTGCCACATCAAAAAAAAAACAAACACAAAAGCATGAACAACCAAAGTTAGGCTAAACAAGGCTTGGAAGTTCAAACCATGTAACCTACGGGCAAAACAAATAACCAACAGCCAAGATAAACAGCAGCACACAAGGAGCTGCATTAAAGGTGAGGACTCCTGATTTCTAACACAAGCAGATCCCCTTTGGGAAGTGTGGGATCCTAGGACAATCCTCTCTCCCCTACCACTGAAATGAAGGTTGTACTGAAAGTTCATAATCAAACCTCATTTTGCATTGCACCCTGCAAAAAGTTAAAGAACCATGACAATGTTTAATCATTTACACCTGGTAAAATACAACCCACTCTGCCACTTTCCACCCACTCTGCCCAGCTGCAAGGAAGACAGGCAAAGAACCAGGTTTCATAAGTTTCAGAAAGTCGGGCCCAAGAGACCTTGATCTCTCAGGCTGGGCGTACCGTGCTCATGTGCAGGGGGAGGTTCTCGGTGTCTGTCTGGTCGTCTTGCTCAGATGAATCTGTTTCTTCCATTTGCTGCATTTCCAGCTCAGAGGGGAGAAGAGCTGTCAGGTAGGGTACGGTGAAAGGCCTGGCAGCAATCACTAGGGTTTGGGAAAAGGACACAGTCAGCAAGCTGGGAGAAGGCTCCTCAAGTCAGAGATTATGAAGCACAAAGCCAACCAGCTACAAACACTTTCACTGGTTCTGGTTTTAAACACACACACTCTTTTCCTGCTGCTCCCAGGGATCAGGAATGAAATATGCTGTCCCTAAAAGTCAGCAGTCTCTAATTTCCTATTTTCTGAGTCCCATTCATGCTTCCAGCCAAGGACACAGCGTTATACCAACACAAAAAGTCCTTCCTGACCTCCACAAAAGTTCAACTATCTCACAGGCTGAAGCATCACTTAGTCCCCCTTAAGATAACACCAACTTCTGTGCTGTCAGTGAGCCCTGGGAAGGTGGGAATGCTCATCACTGCTTTGCAGACAGAGAAAACCTCCACTGCCTACCACAAAAATGTGAGAGCGAAGAAATGACTTGTTTAAAAGTTACAGAGGGCTGGAGACAGGATTGGGATGAGCTTTGAATTTAGCACCTGAATTTAGCACAGTGAGCCTTTGCTGAGGGTGGAAGCCTAACATTTGGCGTTGATTCTGTTTTTCATCCCCATTTCAAATAGAAAATTCTGCATTTCCCAGCCTTCCAGCACCTCCGAAGGGCAAACACAATGTGATCCCACAGTAGCAAGAACTCTAACAGAATGTGTACTCAGACAGCTGTCATTTACAGCATTAAGTGTCCTGGAGAACTCACGTGGGAATGTGCTAACATCATCTTTGAAGAGACTCTGTGTTTCTCCTGTCTTAGCCATGAACCGTGTGAGAGCTCTTTCGACATCGCGCCGTTGAGATGCTGCCTTTTCTCGGAGGACCTGATAGTCAGATACTGGCTCCCGGTATGTCTGTGGAGCAGGGAGAGGAAAAAAAAAGAAAAGAATTCTGTTAGTGGATGCAATGCAGACAGCTGAAGTTCAAAACACTGTGAGGCTGCAGAGGCTACAGGCAAGCATTGACCTTAAACTTGCACAGATTTTCAGAGTGCTACAAATGTCAATCAGCCAGAAATCTACAGCAAGGGCAATGCACAAACAACCAGCAATATATAAAGCCAGGAGAAACAATATTTTGGATAAACAGTACCAGCACTACTGTAAAAATACTGACTTCAAACAGCCCCCCAATGGCACAGAAGGCTTTCCTCACTCACTGGTGTCTTGATGTAAGTGTGAGGATCTGGAAACTCAGGGAAATGGCCAGGAATGTGGGGTGGATGTGGCTTGTTCTGTCCAGCCGACAAGGCTTTGGGAGTCACGGGCTGGTTTGTCACAGGAGCTACAGTTAAAAAAAAAAAACAAATGCACACACACAAATCAGCCAGCTTCGTTCTGTCAGGAGTTAGGTGTAAAGTGCTCGCTTCCACTGAGCTGTGACCCATGTCTCCAGGTCCCATAAAAGGGACAGAGCATATCTCAGGAGTAATAACTTCAGATTGTGTTTAGCATCCCAAAAGGGAGCAAGGATTACTTGCCCCCTTGCTCCTACCCAAGGAGAACAAAACCACCTTGATGTTTGCTTTGCTGAAGCAAAGGCCACTGATTCAGCAGAGGGAACCCTCCTTCATCCATCACACAGTCATCGCAGGAGTCCTTAACACAAACTGCACTGCCAGCAGCACTGGGCTGCGGCACCCAGCAGAAAAGCAGGAGCTCTCTGGATACCAGCAGCTAGGAATCCTAAATTATTTCCAATTTCCAATAAGAAGAGAAAGGATTTCGCACATACGGGCGGTGATGACCATCCTCTGGGAGCGCTTGGCATATGCAGGAAGCGTTTCAACATTGAACCCTAAAATACAAAACAGAAAACAGAAATCACACCAAGAGTTTATCCTGTTAAAAACCCCTTCTCTTAGGCTTCTCCAGAATTTTTCCAAGAGTTCAAACTTACATGAGAAAGAAAATCATGCACTCTGTATATATTCATATTGGATCCACAAAAGTGGTATCTGAGGAGCTGCACGAGGCCCAGAACAGTGAGCATCACACAAACACCAGAAACCTCAGGGACAGATTTTCATACCAGTGCAGCACATCCAAATCTTCTGCAATGCAGGCAGCTAGAATTACCGGGACCAGTCCGCTACTCACCCATTTCCACAAGAGTAACCACGATATCAGAGAGCGTGGGCTGCGTTCTGGCTGTATGTTCACAGTAGGACTTTGCGCTCCTCCCAATTTCAGAAATATCTGGTGGGGAAAAAAATTCAGTGAGCCCACATGTACCAGCTCAACACTGGCTTCAAAGACCTGAATTTTTAGCAAATTTATCAAGGAATGAAAAATAGCTCCTGCAATACAGTGTCTTACAGCCTGAGTACTGAAATTAAAGCATGTGCAGAGTATGGAGACCCTAAAGATCAAAGAGTCAGATGTCTTCCACAAATGCAAAGGGCTAATCTGCATCACAGGCGTAAAAAAATACAAAACCTTATCACTTCTTGATTTCAGAAAAATATGTAACCTGAGAGCCTACGCACGTCACCCAGAAGAGCAGGAACAGAGCTGCCAAATGCAGGAACTTCTACAGCCTTAACTAAATGTCTGGAACTTTGTTGTTTCTCTGTTTATTCTGGCAGCATCTCAATACGTGGAGCTTATAAGGATACCTAATGAGTAACCAATGAGTACTCATTGAGTAAGATAAATAAGTACTTCCGAATTTGGACAAATATCTCATGCTCGCACAAGTCTGTGACTCCAGAGCTGTGCTCTAGCCACCCCTCTAGCCTTCCGCTTTGGCTAACATCATTAACACAAGATAAAAAAAATGGGGAAAAACAAAACAAAACAAAAAGAGTGAAGGTTTGTTTGAAAACAAGGAAACAAGAAACTTCAGGGGACCGGTGTGACTTTGCTGGACACTCACAGCTTTGTAACATCTCCGTCAGCGTCTCCACCGCGGCCTTTTCAGCGCTCTCGAAGCCGGCTTCGGTGAGCAAGGAGCTGACCACCACCTGCAGAGTCCTCCTCCGAGCCAGGTAGTAGTTATCCGCAGGCGTGGTCGCATGTTTGCTGCCCGACCTCTGCGGACACAGGCCCCCCACCCCACATCCAGAGCTCAGGGACATGAAGCCGCCTCCATGCCAGGGGAGCAGCGAGGCCGGAGCTCTGCTTGTACCAGGAGGGGCGCGGGTGCTGCTCCTGCCCCCAGCACCCCCGGGCCGTGGGGTGCTGCCCTGGGACGGGCTCTGTGACACCCCGGAGGGCTGAAGGCAGGGCTGCCAGCACCCAAAGGAGAGGGACCAGCCCTGCCTGTCCCCACTGCAGTCACAGCTGAGGCTTTGGGCAACCTGGGCTAGTGGGAGGTGTCCCTGCCCAGGGCAGGGGGTGGCACTGGATGGGCTTTAAGGTCCCTTCCAGCCCAAACCACTCTGTGATTCTATGATATATGCACACATATATACACGTGTACATATGCATACACACATATATATGTACATATAGATACATATACACACACGGATCTATACATATACATCTACACACACATATGTATACACATCCGTCCGTCCGTCCATCCACAGACACGATGCTGCACGCACCACCTGCAAAGGGGCCGCGGC
>NW_010133835.1:0-1484 GCF_000699245.1 Pterocles gutturalis | reverse complement strand
ACCGGGCGGGGCCCCCAGCCCTCCTTAAAGCCCGGCTAGCCCCAGCATCCTCCCTCCTTCCCTTCCGCCTTCCCGCCCCGAGCGTTCTGCCAGACTGGGGGGGGGTCCTCAAGCCGTCGCCCTCTGCCTGCGGTGTCTGTGCCCACGGAGGGCTGGCAGCATGGCCGAGGGGTCCCGGGACCCCAGGGCTGGCTGTGCTGCTCGGTGCAGGTGTGGGGATACTTTCTGTACCATCTCTGGCCACTGCTTCTGCACTAGTCCTCTTTCTCTGAGGCAGCTCTCTCTCTGCCAGTGCTCTAGTCAAGCTTGTATGAACCTGCATGGAAACCCTAGTGAAGGCCAAGTGTGCTGCCTTGGCCTCTGGAAGCTCTTTCAGATGAACCCCTTGCTGGTAACGTTTAGATAAAATTTCTACAGTACTTGGAGTTGTAAATCGTAGCACAAGTTAAATGCAGTGTTTCTTGTAGCTTTTAAATAATACTTTTTCACAAGGGAGTTCACCTGCGGTTGACATAATCAGTGTTCTTTAAATACATAGAAACACAGCTGGAACATTCAGATAAGGACAGAGCCCATTCAGCTCATTAATTCTTAAGATTCATTCCTGTCTAAACTGGAACACTGAGTAGTAAAGGTACAAACAATGCTTTTCTGTGGTTTAGCTCTCCATCACCCTTCACTGGACCCTTGGTCTTGTAGTGTCCAAACCTGTTGGTGTGTCTCTCCTAGCAAGCAGTTCCTGAGCTGGGAGACCTTGTGTCATGTAGAGAAGGAACCAGAGGTGCCCAAAAAGTACCGCTGCATCTTCAGCAGGCAAATCTGCACTCTGGGCACAGGCAACCGTAGTGACGAGCAGGCAGAGCTCAGCAGTGCTGCCGCCCAGGGGGCACCAGGGTCTCGCTGACTTGGGCAGCCAGACAGGAAAATGGCAATGGGTCTGGTAAGAGAGAGAAACCTGATGCAGCTGGGTCTGCTCATGTAACATCAGGTTTGCTGTGTTATAGATTTGCTTTGATGGTTTCTGAGATAGTGTCATTCTGGAAGAGCCAGGTATGAAGCAGGAACTCCTGGAGTCACTTGTCCTGGTGACAGCAGCACCCTTGTGTAGGCACTATAAGGCTGCTCCAAGGAGCAGAGGCAATGGGCATGGCAGTGCCCTGAGCCAGGTGGCAGGAGAGCAGGCTTGCTCTGGAGGCAGGAACATCCTAGGTGACAGCATGGTTGTGTACAGATTTAGCCTGGCCACAGACCTGATGGTTGCCTGGAGCAAGGCAACGCGTTCCCATCTTGTGACATGGGCCATGACACGGGCCATGACCTGCGGCTACAGGGAACAGTGCTGGTGGGTGCCGCTGGGGAAGGGGTCAGAGCTGTAAGCCTGCCCCCACCTTGCCTCCAAGTGTGGGAAGGAGAAGAATGACCCACCAATAAATATGTTTAGATTCAGTGCTCAAACCAAGAACTGAGTGCCTTCTGTCTTTAGA
>NW_010133834.1:0-7854 GCF_000699245.1 Pterocles gutturalis | reverse complement strand
GAAAATGGACTCTCGGGCAAGCCATGGCGCAGGTCAGTTCGCAGAAGTTGAGCAGGTGGCTGGACGGCCGGGACCGGCCTGCCTGAGCCAGGCCCTGTCTGGGGCTGCACCAACCCATTGTTCTGTGCCCCCTCTTAAACATGTTATTCGCAGAGGCACCAGTTGGCTCAGGCCTGGCCTGGGGTGGGTCCACCCTGAAGATGGGACACTTCAAGCAGTTTCTTATAGAGGCTAGGTGATGGTGGTGTCCCTTCCCCCACTTCTCCCCCCGCCCCCAGAGGGGGCGATTCATTAAGAGTCACTTAAAAAGGAGCCGCCACTGTATCCCCTCCCTTGCCACCAGCAGCAGACTGGAAGCCAGGGGAACTCTTAGCAGTTGCTTAAGGAGCCATTACACCCCTCCCTGCTACCAGACAAACCCCCCCCAACCCATAACACTAATGAATGGAAATTTTTAAACTAAAGAGAGAGAATTATTTGCTCAACATCACACAATAAACATGTGGCATGGCAGGGAAGAGAAGGCAGATCTCCTGGAAGGAATGTCAATATTCACAAAAAATAGCCAGCAGTCCCCATGTCTGTATCTCAGCATGAACTACTGGTTTAATTGGCTATGTATGCAATTTTGAGTCACTAACACAGGGTCTATTGGAATTGAAGCTATTTCTGAGTGACTTCTCTCAAAGTTTAATTTGTTCACGGGTTTTATTACTGTATTTACAGCATCCCATTCTTCTTGTTTTGGTGGCCTGTAGAAGAACAGAATGCACTATTCTGCACACACCTAAGTCTACACAAAGCATGACAGACTATCAGCAGATAAAACTGGAAAAATATGAAATAACTAAGCTACCTTTGGCATCTACCAACTCAAGTTAGATTAGTAGAGAGAGAAAGGTCAAAGTACTAGCAAATTCCTTCTCTCAGCTGTGGGGAAGCAAGCAGAAATCTTAGAGGCAGAAGTACATTCTTAAGTGGGGAATTTTGACTGATAATATAATAGACCGAGCTGGGAGAAGAAAGAGGGGAAGGAAAATCTCCACTGATTTAAGTTCAATGCAACTAACATAGCTATGAGACAGTAGTTTTCATCTCCATTAATGAAAGAGTTTTAGAAGTAAAACAATTAGTTGAAAAATTAATTTAAAAACAATTAGTTGGAAGACATCTGTAAATGACATCATCGAGGCTAAGAAAAGATTTTCCAAGTTTAATTTCTCATTTTTTTGCATTGTTTTTATACTGATTTAAGTTCAATGCAACTAACATAGCTATGAGACAGTAGTTTTCATCTCCATTAATGAAAGAGTTTTAGAAGTAAAACAATTAGTTGAAAAATTAATTTAAAAACAATTAGTTGGAAGACATCTGTAAATGACATCATCGAGGCTAAGAAAAGATTTTCCAAGTTTAATTTCTCATTTTTTTGCATTGTTTTTATATAGCTGCAAATTATATCCCCCCCCCCCTTTCTTACAACATGTCTTGTTCAAACCAATTTTTAAAAACCTCACAAATAATGTTTTGGTGAACAGCAGAACTTGAAACCAGAAACAAATTCTCTGAAAAACCCAGATAGTCTTATTTGCTTTTTAAATAGGCAACTGTGGATTTGATGCTGCTGAAAGCAAATGACTGGGACCTGGATCCTCAATCTGGGCTTCAGAGACCCCATGGCATTTAGTAAACAAATTTTCTGTTCTTTCCTGGTGCCATCAATTAATGATGAACTCCTGAACTTCAACACCCTCTCCCTCTCCCTCTCCTCTCCTCTCCTCTCCTCTCTTGGGGTCGATGTAACAAAAAGCCAGAAGCACCATTTTCCTGGAACCTCTAAGCCTCTCCTCTCCTCTCCTCTCTTAGGGTCGATGTAACAAAAAGCCAGAAGCACCATTTTCCTGGGACCTCTAAGCTGCCTGGTTCAGACCGACTCTTGTGGTAACAAGCAAATCCAAGAAATGGGCTCTGCTGGCTCAGGGGTCTTTGTAGGGCTGAGATGTACCGCAGGCTTTTCTTTGGCATCCACCCATTTCTATCAGTCATATTTGACCCGTATACTGGAAAGCAGAATTCAGTGGACACCGAAGGCTGGGTAGTGATTCACCACCTGGTATTATCTAATCATATCAGTTCACATCTCTTGTGAGTCTGGGGAATAAACCTCAAAAGCTCGCACAGACCTATAAACTATTCTAGAACAGATTTAAAGCCTGGAATATGCCTTTCTGTAAAATATACTTACTTTTGCTATACTTATGCATGCTCTCAGAATGATAAGTCTGGATTAGCTCTTAAAATAAAATGAAACTCACAGTAGCAGCAGCCATAACACGGCTGTCATCAGCAGGACCCAGACCGGTGCATGCTGAGGGGAACAGCTGGTGCAGAGAAATGAATGGCCAGCCATTGTCCTTGCACCTGGCCAGTACCGGCTCTCGCAGATGGAGATGATATACAGGGCAACCACAGAGACGACTGGTGTATTTTTCTGGAGAGGCATAAATTAGATTATAATTGTGGCAGAAAGATATGATGTGTAAGAATTATGTATAATGGAGATATGTTGAGCATAATCTTACCCCCACCTATCAATGGAAGCTTTTTAGCTCTCAAGTCTTAGGGACAGAGAGACATATGGAGGTGGTCCTTTCATAAAATGGAAAAATGAGGAATAGCCAGATCAGGCAATGCAAATGAGCCTCCCAGCACACTAGATGAGACTCTAATCCTCATTATTCTTTGTGGACGCAGTGGTGATTTTGATTGTTGCTTTTGCTAGCTAAATGCAACAGAGAGGCACGAGGCCCATCTGTTTGTAAGCGCAAGGACGGTGGGACAACAGCAAGCGCTGAACTCAGCCTGCCCTGCTACTACAGTGGAGAGTGTACACAATTATTACAAGCATCGGTGATGTCTTCAGACATGGGATATGGAAAAAACTGACCATTATCACCATGCAGGGCTTTACCTTGTGACTGTGAAGGGGCAGGTGAGCCTTGCTCTGCCTGTGCTCAGGAGGCTGGAGAAACCCAACGCCTGTGCTGTGGCCACAGCTGCTCTGGTCCCAGGACTCGGAAACACAGTCTGGGGTGCTGGAAACAGGTTTCAGCACGAGCTGAACATCACACTCATGCTTTGCTGGAGTCAGGGCCTTAATTTCTGATCATTAGTGCTCACAAGGGCTTGCACACACCACCACTTTCCTTAATTCCATATACAGCTCTGCAGTGCTTTGCAGTTTCCCTACCACAGATGTCTAAAACAACCTTCCTATTCAGATGAGTAATAGCAATTAGTAATAGCAGAACCCATCTCCTGAGATCTCGTTATAAATCCCCAGGTCCAGGGGTTTCAATTTAGTGACAGCAGGGGACCGATCCCCTGCCTGTCACTCCCCTCAATGCAGCACGGATCCCAGGGACGGCGAATGCTTCCCCACTGGATGTTTGCAAACTCAGACCAGTTTTTCAAAAGTAAACACCACAAAAGCAATATGAATACCTCTGTATCCCTTCACCTTCAACAACTGTTGCTATACCACCTTTCTACAGATGCTGAGAAAACTTGACTGTTGCATCGCTTGGGGCCTTTGAAAAAAATAGCATCCATTATTCAAAGAATGAGTAACAGTTCACAGATTACACTCTGTGTTTCCCTTTTTTGTTAAGAAATGCCTGGAAGAAATGCTAACAACTTCCTCACAGTAAACACTCATGAAAAACTGGAAAAATTTCCAGGTTGTGGATTATTTTGTGTTTTGCAACTTCCCACAAAACAGATTATTTTTCACAGACACATGATATTCCCTTGGAAAATCTGTGCACTGCCTATCATCTCAGCAATAACTATGTGAAATTGATATAATTTCCCTTAACTTCACCACCTACTCACTTCTGAATAGCAGCAGTGAAGGTAACAAATGCCACCAATTTTCCCTCAGTGGTTGCAAAAGCTTTGAATGTGCTGCTCAGGAACCAAAGCTCCCAGGACTTGAAAAATACTCGGGGCTTCGCAAGAGTCTGCGTTCAGACAGTTGCCACAAATCATTTCTGAGCTGAGCAGCTCACATTTTCTGATTAAAACACTTTTCTCTGGCAAACTTCACTGATCAAGTGTGATGAGAACAGCCGGCTTGCCATTATTCCACATTAAGGGCAGAGAAAGATGCTTTGGGAAACACAGCTTTTACTGTCTTAAAAATTGGAAGGGTGCATATAACACTACTTTGGAAAAATTATAAGTGACTTGTAGGACCAAAACTACTTAGAGAGAGTGGGCTGAAGAATCAATGTCACTTCATCTCTTGCTTTCTGAGTTTCAGCCAACGCCATTGAGGCGAGAGGAGTTTTTTTTCTTCTGTGAGAGGATTTTGGAAAGATAACTAACCAGAGCCCAGAGGTGAGTTTTTAGTCATCTTAAGTAAATGGGTGAGCAGCAACCTGTTATCAGGAGAGGTGACAGTAATAACTAGCAATAAAATAAACCAGTCAAAGTACTCTTATTTTGACTCCCACAAAGGATATTTTATTTTTATTTCTTGGTTATGGGTAGTTCTATTTGATCAGCTTGAAAATGGACTTGAATGAAGATTTTAAAGTTGTGCAGAAGAACTGCAAAGGTCTGAGTTTGAGTTATCACTGTTTTAATCTAATTATTTTTAACCTTGTTCTTCCATAAAAATACTGAAAATTTATAATACAGGATATTTGTATTAAATATTTCAGACAGGAAGATTCCAAAATTATTCACGACCTCTTCCCACTAGCTCTCTCTCACATTTTTGACAGCCACGGAGTAGAATATGGCTCTCTGTCAACAACTTAAGTCAAATGGCACTATTCTATCTATTGCCATTTCTTGTCAATTGAGTCTCTTTTCAGAGTATGACCCTGATTTCAAGTGTCTAGTCTATCTCTAGTGAGCAAGTCTTGTTTGTTCCTATACTATCATACTGTTTAGCTGCAGTCATTTATCTCTGCTATTGTTGTTTTTAAGCTCATTTTTTAATCTGAGATTAGATCAGCAATGAAATACTGGCCAATACCTGTAAACCCAAAAATATATTGCTTACAGGAATTTTTCTTCTCTGTAGAGAACAGTACACTTTCTCAAAGTCTCTCGATCCTTTCTATGTGCACCTTTTTTGAAGTACACAAATGTGACCTTGTTACACTACTCAGGTGGGTGCTCAGGTGCCTTTTATGTTCTAAAATTCAGTGAGACTGAACAATTTGTGAATGTCTGCAAATAAAGTAAGCTATGGGCAGCTTCCTGGGACTGTTGCTAGCCCTTTGTATAGGGAAACAAAATATCAAAAAATACAAACAAATAAGAATAAAAGGCTGTGAAAGGTGGCTTGTTTTGCTAAAATCTTCCTTGTTTATTTATTAAGGGAGGAGATCATATCTATTCTGATAAAGGAACTCCTAAGAAAGCATGATAAATGGAAAAGATCAACGTATGAACAGAAATCTGGGTAAGTTTTTCAAAATTTGTTTGAATAATCTAACTACTTACCTGGCTTTAAAAATAACTCATTTCAGTGTGAAATGGTCACAACTACTCTGTGCACTACTTTATATATATATATAAAGAGATGCTTATTTTAGAGTTATGAAAAACAAGGCTTCTGCAAAGGATTGGACTGTGGAGAGAGAATTTGCCGTACCAGTTGGACTAATTGCACTCGTCAGAAAGACGCAGCTCCCGGACAAGTCCTGGCTGATGATGTGCACTAAGGACCTGCAGACCCAAGCAAAGCTACCTTGCTTCTGCTGGATAGAGAATAGGAGGGTCTTTGTGGAGAGACTGCTGGAGATCCCTCACCCTCATGCGGAGGGATCCTCAGGACCCCACAAACAACCACGGGTCTAAGTACCAGGGGACTATAGCAGTTTAGTTCCCTGGTCAGACCTGGCAAGGAAAATTAGGCAGCACACATAGTAGCATCAAGACAGTTGAGATTGAGTTTCCCTGTACAAAACTAGTATGGATTTTGAGTCTTCTCCTGCCCAACACACCTGCTCCTACTCACTGCTCTGCCAAAACCTTTCCTAGGTCACAAACCTGGCTCACGGCCGGCTCAGAGCTGCAAGAACGCCTGAACTGCCTCAGCGAAGGCCACTGTGCTACTCCCTTTCTGATGCCATAGGGGTTTTTTTTGGTGCTGACCACAAACGTTATCATTAATGATGCCCAGTTTGTCTTTACCAAGCCAGCTCAGAGACATCATACCACTTCAGAAAGGAAATTTTACCTTGCTGTGATTACCTAGGACCCCCTTCAGTCTTCCTGGTGCTACTGACAACCCTTCTGCTCTCTGTTAACTGACATAGGTCTTTGGTTCAGTAAGTTTTGCCACATAGCTATAGGCATTGCCAAGATTTGACCTTGCAAAACAGGGAGCTTAAATTTTGTAAAATTGATGTTTGCAATGTTATGCTCTTGTACCCAGCCATGGCATTTAAACAGCTACTCCTCCAAATTTTCTGATGCATGGTAAGTAGCTGCTTTCTTGGCTCAAACAGGACCATTTAGTCTGACACTCCACACCTCCTCCGGACATGAGAATCAGGCCCCTATTTCACATCCATGAGGTTCTCATTTAGAAGCTTCAAAAGTGTGAACTAAGGTAACCAGGACATTTAGCTATGGGAATGCAAGACACTGAAAAGCACATTATTTCAGAAGGTTTCCACCAACACAAGAAACTGCTTTAAAACCTCTCTAAAATGTTGATGTCTACAGGCAAAGAAACTAGGCCATGTGACTCAAAACTTGTGATAGCTGCTTCAAAGAGTATTTGGAAATACAGCAGCTAATTTTCTTGGAAAACTAAGGCCTCAGCTACAGGTACAAGACAATCCACGATGTCCAGTTTCCAACAGGAAGAAATTTGGGAACTGTTCCAGGCAAACAGTTTGGCCAGTCACTGTAGAGAAATTGTAACTTACAAAATGTAGCACCTTCCCATCAGACAGACCTCAGCAAGTGCAGGTTTTGTTCTACGCACTTCGGTGTGAACCTCTAGAGCCCAGACAGCTCATGCAAGCTCTCATCCTCCCAGCCTGGACTGGTCACAGACCACTAACCGTAACTGCTCTGTGAAGGTGCATTCTTGCATGTCTGCGTACTTCTTCCATAGGGAAATCACAGAAACCTAATCTGCAGGATCTGGGTCAGAAAGGAAAAAGAAAAGGTAATTTATGTGCAAGGAAAAGCTTGCCAGGCTCAGAATAACTGCTCAGGCTGGGAGTTGGCATGCTGCTCTTAAGGATAGGTTGAATTTTTTATTCTCAAGTTAGATAAGCTGGTAGGTACCAATGTGAGTACACCAGCAGGTGACACTTAGGAGGGGGAGCTGCTACTTGTTAGCCAGGCAAAAGGCACATCTTGAGTGCTGCTGTTTTGTAGCTGACTGGCAGCATCTCGCCTCCCTAGGTGGGGGAATCCTGTGAATATTTGTTACCAATTTTCTGCTGTGCCTGCAACCGAGACCAGACTCCTGCAGAAGCTGCGGCTGCTGTCGCTCCACGCCACCTCTCTAGAGCCATGGTGGCTTCCAGCTCTGCTCCAGGCATGCACAGCAGTTTGACAGCCTTCCTCTAACTTGCATCCTGAAGGTTCTCCCCCGCTATACGTTACCCACGGAGCTACCCCTACGAGTAACGACATGAGATGAAAAATCTCAATTCAGGGCCGTAATGTTTTGCTCCTCAACCCGCTGCCCCCAAACACGAGGTTGCATTATTTTGATCCCCCCCACCCCTCCTCTTTTATTCCTGCACCTTCAGGTGACATTTTCCAGATGTTCCCAGTTGTTTGGACATTCACACCACCTAGGATGCCGAG
>NW_010133833.1:8731-9067 GCF_000699245.1 Pterocles gutturalis | reverse complement strand
ATCTCTGCAGGGGACATGGGACATAGGACATGGTTATGTGCCTTCTCCCCTGCAGCACTTCCCTGCCGAGGCCAGCAGGGTGACCAAAGCTCTGTGTGTGTCCCCAGCAGAAGCAGGTGGTCCGCATCTCCTTCTCCACGCTCTTCAGGGAGTTCCGCTCCACGGCCACCTGGCTGCAGTTCCCCTTCGTCTGCGGGGCGGCTGGCGGCACAACTGGGGTGTCCGGGCGTGGTGAGGAGCGGGCACGGTGCGGGGCTGGGCTGGCACATCACCCCCAACATGAAGTATTAGAAGCAAAACGCAGTTCTGGCGTTGACACGCTGGAGGAGGGTGAAG
>NW_010133833.1:8273-8705 GCF_000699245.1 Pterocles gutturalis | reverse complement strand
GGAGGTCAGGGCGGGAGCTCCTGGGGTGGATGTCCCTTGTCCCCGCTCTCCTGAGCGGTGGGGTGCAGTGAGGCCAGGCGTGGGTCCCCGGAGCAGTGGGGCTGCTCCTCCGTCCCTCCCCACCCCTGCGCCGCAGCAGCAAGCTGCGAGGTGCATTTTCCATCTCCCGTCTCAGCTCCGAGCCTTGGGTGAGCTTTAACCGGTGAACACTTTCCTTAACTGCGTTAACCTCCTGGCTCCCGTTCTGTATTTTTTCCTTAACCGCGTTAACCTCCCGTTCTGCAAGCTCCGAGGTCTGTAGCATCCTCTCCCCCTCCCCTCCGCTCTGCCCTGCAGGTCGTGCGGGCGCAGCCCCGGCCGAGGCGCGCTGGACCTGCCTGGCGCTGGATCTCCGCGCCATCCTCTCCCTCTACCTCAGCCGCCGCTACAGCC
>NW_010133833.1:3758-8242 GCF_000699245.1 Pterocles gutturalis | reverse complement strand
CGTCCGGCTCTGCGCCAACCTCCTGGTGAAAAACATCTTCACCAGCGACTTGCTGTTTGACCCAGGTGAGGGGCTGGCACCTTGGGGCGGGCACTGGTTCTTCTGGGACTTCAGCCGAGCCTGGATGGGACCCGAGGGGTTTTACAGTGGCTTTTGCAGCCCGGGCAGAGCACAAGGCGCCGGTACCATAGCGGTGGGACGGGAAGCAGACAGGGCAAAACACTCCGTGCAATATTAACGTGAAGCTGGGTGCAGTCTCCCAACCTCCGGAGGAAAGCGTCCTCTCTTTTTCCAGCTGTAAAAGTGAATTAGAAGAGTGAAGTTCCATATCTTAACCAAGGTTAGAAACTTTTTTCAGGGAGAAAAAATTAAAGGTGTTACCAAGCCTCACTTCTCCCAGGATGTGCTTTTATCTGCCGGAAGAGCCTGTGGCTTTTTTATTCTCAGAAATCTTCCAACCTACTTTTTTTTTATCCGCCTGCTCAGTGTGGCAGTGATACTTTGGTCAAAACCGTTGTTTCTGCTGTTCTTTTATTGTGCTGGAGATCTGCCCGCACTGACCAGCCTGCGGGAAAACCGCAGGGAGGAGGATGCTACCGGTGCTGCTTTCAGACCCCTGAGACTTGTTATGTCTTGAAGATTTTCATGAATTTACAAACACGTGGAGGAAAAAAGACGGGAAAATGAGAAAAGAGCCTTAACACAAATCATGGGAAGCTGCTGAATGGAAACCAAGTGACTCTGGGGCCTGGGGGATTTAGAGCTCGACACCGAGGGTTTATGTTCTGGGGCCTTTTTTGGAGGGTGAGAGTTTCAGGAATATTCCTGTGCAGCAGTGCATTACCTAGGGGCTGTACTCTTTGTTTCTCAGGTGTTCCCAAAGAGGGAGGTGGCTTGTGCCTGTGTCCCACGGACACACATGGTCCCAGCTGCGGGCTGTGCAGCACTCACCCTCCTTCTCTCTCTCGGTGCTGCCAGGCGTGACCTTCGCCGAGGCGCGGCACGCTGACCCGGCCGGTCGCGGGGCCGCTCCCATGCCGCGGGAAATGGCCTTCCCCGTGCCGAAGGGACAGAGGTGGCATGACCTCTACGACTACATCAGGTATGGCCGCTCCCTCCTGCGCTCGCACCCGCTGTGGCTCCGGGACCTGCCATGGCTCCAGGACCTCCCGTTCCTCGGGAGTGGCAGGATGGGTGATGCTGCTTAGGGAGGGACAGATCTGGACAAACCTGGGGCTCAAGCATTTTGGACATTTTGGTCACCCCAGCTCCAGTATTTAGGTCTCATTAATACATCCACCCTGGTCTAAGCTTAACTAAAACACCACCTTCCTCTGCTTTTGCCCAGGTTCCCATCCGAGGGCTCCAAGCTGCCGTTTGACTCCATCCAGAAGCGCGGTCCTGATCCTGCCGCAGGTGGGAAGGCTGTGGGGGGGCAGTGGCAGAGGCTGCACCATCCCAGGTGGATGCCTTGGGTTTCCGAAAGAGCCCAACCTGCTCCTCGTGTCACCCAGGTGACCAGGTCTTGGAGGACCCCATCCAGCAAATGCCCCAGCCGGTGACGCTCACCAAAGCTGTCCGTGACCGCCTGTCCCTCGTCCAGCAGATCACCAGTCCCAAAGCTGTAAGTGCACCATGGAGGGAGCTGCAACATCCTCCTTTCTGCCTCCCAAGGGGTTTTTCCTCGTCCAGCAGATCACCAGTCCCAAAGCTGTAAGTGCACCATGGAGGGAGCTGCAACATCCTCCTTTCTGCCTCCCAAGGGGTTTTTCCCCTTGGATTGTGTTTGAGTCCCTTTACTGAGGACACAGAAGCCGGTTGTTGTCACTCACAGCTCATCGGGGTGGGTTGGAGCCCTGGTTGACCGCAGCCCCACGGTTAACGATCGGGTGGCTGGGTCTGGGGAGCACAGGGCAGAGACAAGATAAATGCCACATACCTCGTCATCTCCAGACATCTGTCCTCCCCATCTCAGCTGAGGCACCAAATAGTTGTGTCTCAAATTAGAGATGGGAAACGAGGGCTGGAGACTAATGCACGGGGGAGCTGAGTGGTGGGCGCAGCCTGGGCTGCGGGCAGCTGCCCTCGCTGCTGGTTCCCCCATCCCTGCAGGCAGGGATGCAGGAGCTGGTGCTCAGGCTGGTTTGCTGGGCAGCACAGTGATGGGGTTTTAGAGAGCGGCTGGGGGAAGGCAGGATGTTTCCTGGGGCTCTGGTTTGTTGTCTGGAGGAGGTGAACTGGCCCCAGGCAATGCTGGAGTGTGGGGTGAACAGCTGGTTAATAGGATCCTAGAATCCCAGAATGGTTTGGGTGGGAAGGGACCTCAAAGCCCACCCAGTGCCACCCCCTGCCATGGGCAGGGACACCTCCCACCAGCCCAGGTTGCCCAAAGCCTCATCCAGCCTGGCCTTGAACCCCTCCAGGGATGGGGCATCCACAGCTTCTCTGGGCACCCTGGGCCACTGCCTCACCCCCCGCACAGGAAAACATTTCTTCCTCACATCTCATCTCAATCTCCCCTCTTCCAGCTTCAAACCGTTCCCCCTCATCCTGTCCCTGCACCCCTGATCCAGGGGCTCCCCATCTATCCTGTAGCCCCCCTTCAGCACTGGAAGGCTGTAACGTACCCGGCCAAGCTGTGTCCCAGCAGGGCTGCTCTCCCCCCATGCCGTTCCATCCTTGTTTTTATTGCCATGAAGTCCCTCAGTAGGGACGCGGGAGTCCCCCTGTCCCTGTGGTGGGTGGAAGGTGCTGGGAGAAGGGATGATCTCTCTGTGGCTTTGCTCTTTCTCAGGTGCCGCGTCGGTGTCCTGTGATGACAAAAAGCATCCCCGAGGTTCACCTGACAGTCCCAGCCCCTTCGAGAGCCGTGCCGGACCAGGAGCCAAAGAACCAGAGACCACAGAGTGCGGGGGATGCGGGGAGGCGGGGCAGTCACTGGCAGTCAGAGACGGCATTATCCATGTGTACGCTCACCAGCGGAGCGAGCGACCCGTCCGTGCCACCCACAGTGGCTCCAAGGAGGTGGGTGACGTGCTGAGGGCTAGCAGCAGCCCTGGGTGGCTTTGGGACACTGGTGGCTGGTGCTTGCAAGCCCAGCAGAAGCAGCAGAGGGAACACAAGCTTCAGTTAGTCCTGCTGGCGTTGTTTTTTCTGACTAGCAATTCTTCTTTCTACTTTCCACTTGCCTTGAAAGAGGGACCCTGTGTTCGAATGCACTGACTTTATCCCGCTGATGTGTGTTTGCTCATTTTCCCAGAGCGTGCAGCGGGCGGACCCCAGCCCAGCTGTGCCGGCCGGCAGGAGAGCGGCTGCCTGCAGGGTGAGAGCACAACCAGCCCTCCCCGCAGCAGCCGCCAGCTCCTGGGCATCGTGGGGGGCTGTAACCCCCCGGCCAGGCTGGGAGAGCTGAAATCTCCTCCGTCCTTCCAGATTTAACTCCTGCCAGGTTCAGCGCCCATCCCCTTCATGGGGGAGAACCCAGAGCTGCCTCGGGGCTTTAGAGAGGAGCTGGCGGTGGGGTTGGATGGGGAGGACCTCGGTCTGGCTCTAAGTGTGACTGTGCTGTCTGTTGGGTTGTTTAGTTTTTTTGTTTGGTTTTTTTTTTTTTTTTCAGAGACTCTTACCAGATCCCATCCTGCAGCTGAGAACGATTATTGGCTTTGGAGGCTGCAGCACCAAATGGGTCAGTAGCCCGGACACTTTGGGGAATTCATGTGTGACCAGAAATGGACTTTTTTAAGAGGCACGAAGGCAGCTGAGTGCCACCCTCCCTGTGCTCTGTGGTGGGGAAAACGGCCCCAAAGCAGATGGGAGCAATGTTCGTGGACAGGTTTTCTGCTGTGTATTAGAAATTGCAGATGCCTTTTAGATCTCATGGCTTCTGCATTTTAACACATCAAAATTAGCACCACTTTGTAGGAGTCTGGGAGGGCAGGGCCGTGTTTGGGTTGTTTCCATGGGACACTGCCTTCCAGGAGCACGGCTTGTGGGCTGTGTCAGAGCAAAGAAAGGGTCGTTTCGGTTCAGCTCGTTCAAGGCTCTGCCAACAACACGATTTTCCGTGTCTGTTGTTCATGCAGTAGACACCCTTGGTACGGTAAATCCGCCGAATTAAGTAGGATGTTGGCTGGGCTCGTGTTTTCCCTTTGCTGGTTAGAAGAGGAAAGTGCAGGTGGGAGGATGCTCCCCCGTACAGCACGTGCAGCACATCTCCGAGTCTCTGGCCTGTTCAAGAAATCTCTGCGGGTCCAATCTAGGACCTGGGGCACCTCTGAGGGTCTGCAGCCCCCTCCTTCCCATCTCACCCCTGCAGGCGCTGTGGACTCACAACAACGCTGCCGTGGTCTACCCGTGCCACGCCGTCATCGTCACCTTGCAGGTCCAGACAGGAGAGCAGCGCTTCTTCATCGGACACACAGACAAGGTGAGCTTCACCCCCCTGACCAAGCCCTGCGGCAGCTGTCCTTGTGCCCCCCACATTC
>NW_010133833.1:0-3668 GCF_000699245.1 Pterocles gutturalis | reverse complement strand
AGTGTGCTGCGCCTCTGGGACTTCCCCACGGGCTCCTGCCTCTCGGTGTTTAAAACCCACGTGCGCTGCCTCTCGGCCCTCAGGTGGGTTCAGGGTGGGCGCGGGGATGGGTTGGGGTGGGTGAAGCGTTGCAGCACGGCAGCGGGTGCTAAACCGGGGGTGAATGACTGCTCTCCTTCAACTGCTCGTTGTAGTTCAGTTATAAAATTGTTCTTATCTCGCCCCACGAGTCCTTTTTCTCTTTACACCTTTAATTCTCCTCCCCATCCTCGGGAGGCAGGGGGGTGAGTGAACGGGTTATGTGGGGTTGGCTCCCAGCCGAGGGTGAGCCCATCACCGGGGCGAAACTGCCGATACGCTGCCAGCTCCCTCCTGAGCTCACCCCTCAGGTCCTGCTGCCTCCCCACGCCCTGAGCTTGTCTCCGTTTCCTCCCCGTGGCGATGCTCTCAGGGTACCAGGAGCTGCCTTTCACCCCCCGGCTCTTCTTGCAGCTTCTCCCACAGCGGAGCCGTCCTGTGCGGCGTCGGGAAGGATGGGCACGGCAAAACGGTGAGGACTGGAACGGGGGTTCGGAGGTTTCCCCACCCTGTGAACAAGCAACAGGCTGTTTGCCCAGTTTATAGAGTTATTTTGCAGACAAACCACCACTCTGGGCTTCCCTAGACGCTGTAGCCAGAGGGAGATATCTTTCTCCTTAGCTGCTGAGAAACTGTTTTCCTTCTACCCGATGCTTGCGACTATTTGCATGCACGATCCTCAGCTAGCCAGAGGGAGATCTCTTTCTCCTTAGCGCTGAGAAACTATTTTCCTTCTACCTGATGCTTGCGACTATTTGCATGCACGATCCTCAGCTCCAAGCAAACAAATCCTTTTGGAATCATCCCGGGAGACCTGCCCAGGCTGAGCTCTGGGGCTGTGTCTGTCCCCAGCGTGGTCCCTGCCCGGGGGACGCAGGCGGGTGTGATTCTGCCCGCGCCCTGTGGGGATCACTGCAGGCTCACACGCAGCCTTGCCGCACACCCCCGGGCTGAGGGTGACACGCGTTTTGTGGCATTTGGAGCTGGAAGGCTCGCGAGCACATAGCGGAGGGATAGGAATTGAAATGGGAGGTGCAGCGCTGACTGCAGCCCAACAAAAGCTTTTTTATAGCGTTTAGGGTGAGCTGTGAGATGGAATCTCAGTTCTGCGCATCGCAGGCATCGCATGCTGGGCGCTGAAGCTGCCACTCACCGGTGTAGCGAGGCGATGACGCAGATGCCACGTGTGGCAGTCAAAAATAAAATCATTTCATGGGACCGGGCGTTTTGCTTTAGCAGTGGAACTGTTTTCATCGCTGATCCCGTATTGACAACCGCCAGCAATTAGCTGTGCCATTGCTGGCTGCGTGCTGCCTGCAGGAAAAAAACAAACAGCACTCCCGTTTTGCGTTGATTTTTTTTTTTTTTTTTCCTGGCACGCGGCAGCAGTCCGTGATCTGGGTGGGAGCTGGCAAGCTGCAGCTGGGGAGGGGGGATCCATAGGGAAAAAGCCGGATGGGAGAAGGCGGGGGCTGGCCAGGAGCACCTTTCCTCTCCCAGGGTGATGCCTCAGCCTGCCCCAGCCTCTGGGGTGATGCTGGCGCTGTTTTCTATAGAATCACAGAATGGTTTGGGTTGGAAGGCACCTTAAAGCCCATCCAGTGCCACCCCCTGCCATGGGCAGGGACACCTCCCACCAGCCCAGGTTGCCCAAAGCCTCATCCAGCCTGGCCTTGAACCCCTCCAGGGATGGGGCATCCACAGCTTCTCTGGGCAACCTGGGCCACTGCCTCACCCCCCGCACAGGAAAACATTTCTTCCTCACATCTCATCTCAATCTCCCCTCTTCCAGCTTACAAGCATTTTAGTGCTGTTCTGAAATGCAGAGCATCAAATCAGCTGCGGTTCTTCACCCCTTTGGGGAAAGGGTTTGATTTTTTTTTTTTTCTTTTTCCCCTTGTGATGGGCACCGCCAGCACACAAACCTGTGATGGAGCAAAGCGCTGTGAGAGCCCATGGGGCCGGACGTGTGCTGCCTCTGGCTCCCGCTGAGCCTCTCAGCCCCAGTGCAGCTCTTCCATCTTATCAGATGACGTTCCCCCTCCTCTCTGGGTTTTCTTTCCAAGCCTGGGCCCCGTTGCCAGGCAGCCCTGGGATTCAGAACCTATAATTATGGGTGGCAGACAAGTGTATAGCCATGAAGCTTTGCAAAGCTGTTGGACTGTCCTAACCCCTCTGTTTTTATTCCCTGCTCCTATTCAGTGATGGATACTTGGTGCCCATCTCCGGAGCAGGCTCCAGCTGCTCAGCTGGGATGAAAAGCTCTTTTGCTGCCAAAGTTTCCACGTTTGAGCAGCTCTGCCATAGTTTCTTCTTGCTTCAGATGGTGGTGGTGTGGAACACGGCGGAGGTGACCCGTGGCGGGGAGGTGGCCGTGCTGGCCAAGGCGCACACGGACGTGGACATCCAGGCCCTGAAGATCGCGTTTTTTGATGATACCAGGTAGTGTGCAAAGAAAAGAAATCAAAAGCATTGGTCCTGGCACTGCTGCGGGGGGAACCATGGTGCTGCAGCCATTCCTGTCCTTTGTCCTTGCTGGCTGGTGGCCCTTGGGCCACTGCCCTGTCCCCAGGGGCTCGCAGAGCCCTGCCCCATCCTCACGCGGTCTCTCCCGGGACAGGATGGTGTCGTGTGGCCGGGACAACGTGAGGCTGTGGCGAGTGCGGAGCGGAGCGCTGCGGTCCTGTCCCGTCAACCTGGGCGAGTACCACTCCCTGGAGTTCACCGACCTGGCCTTCGAGCAGGGACACGCGGCTGAGCGCCAGCCTGAGGACCGCACGCTGTAAGGTGTCTGGGGGCCATGTCCCCCCTCCTCGGGGCAGCTGGGAGGAGCTCTGGCTCTTGGCTGCTTTTAGCATCCTCCTTCCCCCTGCTCTGCATGACCACAGTGGTTTTTTGGGTTTTTCCTGCAAAATCGAGGTGCCCCCTGGGGCTGGCAGAGCCTCTCCCCTCTCAGCACGCTTCACTTCCCAAAAGGGACTCGGCCGCTTGCAGAACAGCTCAAAAAACGGGTCTTGCCTCTTGCCCTGCTGATATTTTGCCATTTTTAGTGAATCTCCCCAGCCTGAGGGCGGTGGTTAGCTTTCTGTTGTGGAAGTGTGGTGCATAGCCTCTTGCATCCAGACAGACACACACTTTGTTTTGGTTTTATGTATAATCATCAAAGCCAGAGCTGCGTTGCTCCCACATGCCATTCCGTACAGGCGGAGCTGGCAGCTCGGCTGGCCCTGCCTTCCCCAGGCTCTGTCCGGCAGCAGACGTTTCTTCCTGAAGCCTAGGCTGAGCTTTGAGCTCCTGGGCTAATTAACCTTTCAGAGGGACAGGAAATAAAATAAGAAGCTCTCACTTGGCTGTGGCTTTGTAGGGAGCGCATGGAAAGGAGCCCTCGGGTGACCTGTTGGGTTACGGTGAACTAGAAGTGCCTTCCATCAAGCCCAGTTTAAGTGGCAATCCCAGCTGGGTTTTCCTAAACCACCCTGGTGCAGCTCCTCTGAGCCCCAGGGCTCTCTCTCCTCTCCAGCTTCGTCTGCAGCAGGAGCGGCCACGTCCTGGAGGTGGACTACGAGAACGTCTGCATGCGGAGCGTGCGG
>NW_010133832.1:438-1744 GCF_000699245.1 Pterocles gutturalis | reverse complement strand
AAAGCCGCGCCCGCCCCAGCAGCGCCCTGAAGTCCTCCACCGGCAGGTTGACGATGGCCTCGGGACCGATGGGCAGCGTCCCCGCCAGCGCGAGGGACCTGGCGCCCCAGTTGTCCCCACCGGTGACACCGCGGAGGTCACGACGGATGCCCCCACGGGTCACCCCATGGGTGATGTTCTCATGGGTGACACCACGGGCGATACCCCCACGGATGTCCCCACGGGTGATGCCCCCGCGGATGTCCTCACAAGTCACCCCATGGGTGGTGTTCTCACGGGTGACACCACGGGCGATACCCCCACGGATGGCCCCATGGGTGATGTCCCCACCAATGGCCCCATGGGTGATGTCCCCACGGCTGTCCCCACCGGTGACACCGCGGAGCTCCCGACAGATGTCCCCATGGGTGATGTTCTCACAGGTGACACCACGGGTGATGTCCCCACGGATGTCCCCATGGGTGATGTCCCCATGGATGTCCCCAACAATGTCCCCACGGGTGATGTTCTCATGGGTCACCCCACAGGCGATACCCCCACGGATGTCCCCATGGGTGATGTCCCCACAGGTGATGTCCCCACCCATGTTCTCATGGGTGATGCCCCCGCGGATGTCCCCACAGGTCACCCCATGGGTGGTATTCTCATGGGTGACACCACGGGCGATGTCCCCATGGGTGACCCCATGGACGATGTCCCCACGGGTGATGTCCCCGTGGATGTCCCCATGGGTCACCCCATAGGTGGTGTCCCCACGGACGATGTCCCCATGGGTGATGTCCCCGTGGATGTCCCCAACAATGTCCCCATGGGTGATGTTCTCATGGGTCACCCCACGGGCGATACCCCCACGGATGTCCCCATGGGTGATGTCCCCACCCATGTCCCCATGGGTGATGCCCCCGCGGATGTCCCCACAGGTCACCCCATGGGTGATGTTCTCACGGGTGACACCACAGGTGATGTCCCCACAGGTCATGTCCCCATGGGTGATGTCCCCATGGGTGACCCCATGGACGATGTCCCCACGGGTGATGTCGCCACGGGTCACCCCATGGGTGATGTTCTCACGGGTGACCCCATGGATTGTGTCCCCTCGCATGTCCCCACCAATGTCCCCATGAGTGATGCCCCCATGGATGTCCCCATGGGCGATGTTCTCATGGGTGACACCACCGGCGATACCCCCACGAATGTCCTCACAGGTGATGTCCCCATGGGTGTCCCCATGGATGTCTCCACAGATGATGACCCCACGGGTGTCCCCATGGATGTTGTCCCTTCGGATGTCCCCGCCAATGTCCCC
>NW_010133832.1:0-241 GCF_000699245.1 Pterocles gutturalis | reverse complement strand
CCAATGTCCCCACGGGTGAACCCATGAACGATGTCCCCTCGGATGTCCCCATGGGTGATGCCCCCACGGATGTCCCCATGGATGTCCCCCCTAATGTCCCCACGGCTGCTGTCCCCACGGATGTCCCCGTGCATGTCCCCAGAGACGTCCCCACGGCTGTCCCCGCGGATGTCCCCGTGGATGTCCCCGTGGGTGCTGCTGTCACCTCTGGCTGGGTGCCCGAGGGGTGCTGGAGGGAAGG
>NW_010133831.1:28915-54060 GCF_000699245.1 Pterocles gutturalis | reverse complement strand
AGGTATGTCTGTTCTGGAAAGTTATTTCCAAATGGCTCCATAGATTGTTTGGGGGCTTAGAATGAAATTAAAGATGTCATCCATAAAAGTGATGTATGTGACCTTAAAAGAAAAAGCCAATATGTAGGAGATTTCAGTTAACTTTGAAGCGGGTAGTTATTATTCCTCTTTGCTTACAGAAGGATTAGGTTTCTCAGAGGCTATTTTCCTTTGCTTAAAACAATATTTGCATAAATAACTTTTTTAGTAGGTTGAAGAGACATGCAAATATTGAAGCCAGATGTACAGCAAGTTATTAAATGATGCTTTGCATTGGTGTGTTGATTACCTGTTCTTGCTTTCTCCCTGTGTTTTTGTAGATCTATGAATCTCCCAGTGTTTGTGGGGGACCTAAAACTCGTGATCAATGAACCAAGCAGGTTGCCTCTATTTGATGCTATCCGCCCACTTATCCCGTTAAAACACCAGGTGGAGTATGATCAGCTTACACCCAAAAGATCACGGTAAGAGGATGTAGAACAATGCAGCTACCTTATATACAAGCAGGAAATAATGACTGAGTTTTCAGATAAATTCTGAGTAAAATATCAGTCACCTATGTAGAGCTGGGTATAATTATTTTACTTTTGCTATATTTGCTAGAAGTACAGTTTTGAGCTACCTGTAATTGTTTGCCAAGTAACTTAATGTAGTAAAAGCAGGGTAAAGGAGTCAACACCAATGCTTTCCAGTTGAAACAATCTTTTCTCATTTTTCCTGCATTTTTAATAATAAAAAAATTCTTATAGGTCTAGCCCTCTAGAAGCAGACAGCTTCAATGGTTGCAGATGTCAGTTCTTATGAAAAATACTTGATGGCTTTAGCTGAAACGCATCCATCCAAACCTCAGTCAACCTGCCTTTTTTTCATGCCTAAATGTTGTAAGAGAAAAATAATGTGTAACTTTCAGATGAAACATTATTGTCACAAAGTGTTGTGCAGCTGAAGAGCCAAGTATCTTCCATTTTTGCAGAAAGCTGAAAGAGGTGAGATTGGATCGTTTGCATCCTGAAGGACTTGGAATAAGTGTGAGAGGTGGAGTGGAATTTAATTGTGGCCTCTTCATCTCCCAGTTAGTTAAAGGAGGACAGGCAGACAATGTTGGGCTTCAGGTAAGAAAATTATATTCATTGTTGCTGTGCTGCAAAAAGCCTTCTGCTATGGTGTTAGGGAAGCAGGCAGTAAGAATTGTTTTTTAATATTTAGAAATAACTATTGCTAAGTTGCTCTTCGTCTCTTGTAATAAAATTCATAAAATATGTAAGTTAATGCCATAGTAAGTATCATTATACCAATGGTAAATCAAGTTGTTAAAAATGTTCTTTTCACCATTTTTAATGATATGTAAACCTCTTTTTCTTATTCGGGATATGATTTTTGAAGACAAAAAGGCTTTCTGGAGTGTTACTACTTCATGAGTAGCAACAGTTAAATGTAAGAAAATGGAAAGAAAGATCTCTAACTAGAATGTGGAAGCGTGTTTTATGTTGACAAATTCTGATTAAATGTAGAACAGCGCATATAAATACTAAACATGTTAATTCTACCTTGCACGAGTCTAATTTTTGGAATTAAGTGTTTATTTGAACTTCATGTGTAACTTGTTGGGGGTTTTGGTTTATGCAACTGAAGTACTTTTTAAAAAAATAACCTATTTTTAACCATTTCCAGTATCCTTTGTACTGCTTAGAATTGTGCTTCCAGTGATTAAATTTTAGATATGTGAACTGTAAAAGAGTTGGCAAAAATAATTGTGTATAGAAACATTTTTTTCTAAATCGGGACTTATGCAGTTTGCATTAATGAAGTTTTGGGTGTTTGGGTTTGTTTTGGGTGTGTCATTTCTTGCTTCTACTTATCTTAGTAAAGAGAGAAGTGAACAATTGCTATGGCAGATGTCTGCATCTTTCTATGCTTTTGAAGCTGATTAGGTGTATTAAAGTTCTGTTTCTGAGTAGAAAGGCTGATATGGCTGGCTACTTTTAGTTTGTTGAATGTGAATAGTTGCTGGAAGTATTGATGTTTAAGGATTGTATTTAACACCAGTCCAAAATGTATTAGAGTGGCATGATTCATTACAGTGTTTAATGAGTTTTGAAGATATGCTTCAGTGTAAGCCTATCACGCTCATAGATTAAAAAAAAAAAATCTGTCGACAAAGCAGTCAAAGCTAGGGTACCATGTTTGTATATTTAATGCTGAGAGCTTTCTAAAATGTAAATAAATGTTTCTCTCTCTGTTTGCATATATGTGCCCTTTTGTTTGTGCATTCGTACCTATATATCCCATTCAGAATTATCATTGAATTAGTCCCATCTTCTGTCAGCCTGCTCTGGACAGATGCATGACTGGCTCCCTGGACGCTTTTAGAAGCTCCTTCCTAGAACAAAACCACAAATATGAGGAATATGCTCCCACAAATTCTGTGTTTAGTTAGAATTGAGAGGGTGGTGTAGGACACCACAAACGCTGTGCTGGATGTGTAGGTAGCCTACTTTTAAGCAGGGGATTTACCAGTGGGTAGCTTAGGAAAATGACATTGATGGACCTTCCCAGAGTCTGCACTGCAACAGCTCGTTTACCTCGTGCATTGTGTTACACAGTGAGACAAGAGACTTGTTCCTGGATTGTGATCAGCTTAGTAGAGAGATACCAGCTGCATCCTTCCTCCACAGCTAGAAGACTGAGAAAAAGACAAAGACCAGTCACTTACATGGCTTTTGAAAACATCCCCTGGAAAATACTGGAGGGCATTAAGGATGCTGAGCAGCCAAGGACTTAATAGCCACTGTCTTAAACTGTCAGGCTGGTACGTTCATCTTAGGCTGTGTTGCAGCTCTGCTTGTTTCAGGCTAATGTTTTGACACGATCAATAGATAAGGTGTTGTGCTTAGTTGTGGTACTGTAAGGATGTAGAATTTTGTTTTTTCTCAGTGTACCAAAAGGCCCTACTGGCTTTCTGTGGCTGAGGCCATCGTACTACATGTTGGTGACTGTGAATGGGATTGTAAAGGATCTTTGGGCTGGATTATACAAATTGTACTGCTACTCGGATCATGGTTAATGTTTGGCAGACAAAGTAGGGACGATAAGGGAGAAATATGCTTGAGACTGACTATGAAGTTGTTAGGGTTAGATTATATGTACTAATATGAACAGAAGGTGCTTTGCAGCTAATGTGGCTGTCTGACTTCTGGTTTTTGATATGTGGTGTTAAAGCTCAGCCTAAAGTGCCTTCATAATAGTGACACTAGGCACTTTCTAAACCCCACTGAATAACAAGGGCTGACAGGCAGTCCATTGTTCTAAATTGCTCTCTCACAGTAAAGCCAACTGCTTCTGAAATTTCACCCACATGCTTTATTTAACTAAATCTCCACACATTTTCTATCTCAAAAATGCTCTCTGAGAAAGGTATAATGATCTGTTATACCATCAGTTTTACATCCTGCTTTTTAAAAATTCCACTTCATTTTGCATTATTTCTCCCTGAAGTAGAGTCCACGTTACATTAAAATGACTGAACAATCATGAAGGCTTACTGAGGCATTTGCAGTTTTGGCCCCTTTTTGACTACAGTTTCCTCTAAAAGGCAAGTGTTTTGTCCCTTCATGAAGAAATGTACTTAATTTTTTTTTTTTTTTCTTTTCACCTCAGCTTTCTGGTACTTATGTCTGTGGGGATTCTGCTGAATACAAAGAAATGGAGATGAGTATGAATGATGAAAGTGGAAGAAGTATACAAAATGCGAAATTTGAAACAACAGTGATTTCCTGGAAGCACTAAATACTCTATTTCTCATGTTAAAAGTTACAAATAATAGTCATTCTACTTGGGAAAAGTTAGGTTTGGAGCCTTTCTTTTGAAAGTCTGTCATCTCCCTGTTTGATAGGGAAAGGGGAAACTGATATATAATAACAAAATAATTGTTACTGTTCTACTCTGCTCTGTGCTGCAGACTTTGCTGTGCTGCTTCTCAGAAGATTGGTATACAGTAATACCAGTACAAAAGTAATAAAATATATGAAAACAACTATTAATTACTTCAGTATATGGACACTTTTTTTTGCAGGAAAAGCTGTTCAAGTGTCCTAAAGAGAAGCAGTTTGTTACGTGCCTGTATGTCTCTTGTAGTTCAGCATAGACTGGGGTATTTCTAAAATGCCATCAGTCACACATTGTAAGTTGGTAACAGAAATGTCATTAGGATGAGTGAAGAGTACTAGAGTGTCTTCTAGTTTTGTTTCTGATGCTCAGCAAAGAGGAATATTAAAAATATCTATATGGGAAAAGCTCATTCCCATATGGGAGAAAAAAATAAAATATGCTCTCAGCTGCATTGATAATTTTGTGTGTGCCTCTTAGGGAGATGATATAATACTAAGGGATGTGACTCGCTTAGTGAATGGTGACATCCTCAGATCAACACTAGTTCTGCTGATACAGAAGCTGTATGGAGACTCACAAATGGCACTGCCATTTGCAGTCCTCAAACTCGGGTGCTTCTGTGTGTTAAGGCATTGCAGTTAGTAACAGATAAGGTTACCCTCTTTAAAACCTGGATTTGTGCAAGCCCGGGCTTCATGGTCTGTTATAGCCTGCATGATACAGATGTGAGTGGAGGAGGAATCTTGAACTAAACTAAAAACAAACAAAAAGCCCCAACACCAATGAATATGTAAGACTGATAGAAAAGTCTAGGTAGATCAAATGAGGTCAAGATTGCGTACTTAAGGTTGAACAGTAATACGCAAACTTCTGGCATTGTTGCAAGTGAGTAATTCAGAGACAGGAATGGAGGAAGCTTTTTGAGCATTTTATTATTGAGGAACTCAACCTTCCTTTGAAAAGCAGAGGTCACTCGCTTTCTTACCATTTCATAGAATAATCAGCAGAATCCTAAGTAGGCTGAGAGTCTTTATGGTTTTTAGAGGATAGTAAGACTTTCTGCATGGGGACACAAGCCTGACTTGTCTCTGAGCCATTTTGCTTCTTGGCAGTACAGTTGCATTGCCAGTGTTAATCCCAGTCCTAAAAATACATTATTTACAATGGAATTCCTGAAGTGATGAGGGCAATGTAACAGCTCTAGACTAAATTCTTGGGTTTGGGGTAGGGAACTAGCTTAGAATTTAGTGGTGTATTTGCAGGAGAAAGAGAACTGCAGTGGCATGGCTGCCAGGCCTGTGGGATGGGTGGTTGAATAGGTAACTGGATGGATGTGATTTTGAATGTTTGGAACAAGTTGGTTAAGCAAGTATTCTTTCATAGTAAGAGCTATTGGGTGCAACACTAAACTGCAGACCCTGTGTGCGTTTCCTTGTCTGGTCCTGCTTTTTTAGCACAGGTTGTACGTTCAAAAGCCTTTAGTACTGGCCTGTTTCCTGTTTTATTAAAGATCATATTAAAAATCTAACTGGCCTAAACGAAAACTGTCAAGCTCTTAGGAGTGCTGCAAATTGCACACACAGGCCATTGCCCTGAGTGACATTTTTGGATGTCCAGCAGGTGGAGCAGCAGTCCCACTGGTTAGGGGCTGGGGACCACAGTCATGTTCTGCCTCTGTGAAGGTATTCTCTCCTGCAGGACAGTCACATATTGCATTTTCTTTGCTTTTGTAGCCTTCTGATGTTGTGTTGTGGCAGATGAAAATCTTTAAGTTCCGTGTAGAGGAAACGGCACTACATGAGCTGTGCTGATACAGTGAACGTGTTGTTAATGTTTTGTGTGCTATTGCAGAGAATATGGCACTTCCCAGAAGAAGTAGAAAAGTTAGCTAAAGAAGTGAAGAAGATAAGCAGGTGGTTTCTTGTTTTGTTGTTTCTTCATTTTGGGTTTTTTAAAATCTGAACAGATCACAGTAGGAAGATTCAATAATACTTATTACATATGAAAAAAGACAGGAGGTGATGGCAGGCCCAATGTCATGTTACCCAAGGTTGGCTTCCAGATATGCTACTTTTTTTTGGTGCAGTATCCTAGCATATAGATGGATGCTGGAGGATTGTTCAGTTATTTTTGTGTTTCTGCTCTTATTCTTTCATGAGAGTTTTTATGTGATTTGTTCAGAAAAATATTGAACTCATTTGAGGCAGATAGTACACACTGGCAATGAGGGCTGTCTCTTACACTAGTATATACTTAGTTATCTAGTATTATTTTTTGCTCTGGAATACCTGTTTGTTTTTCTGCACAACAGGTGAAAACTGTGTGGAAAAATCCAGTTGCTTTTCAGTCCATTGTATACCCAATTTGTGAGACAAAAGGCACATAGGTTTGGAAGATAATCAAAGAGTGTGGGTATCTGTACAGAGACCCAGAGCCAATCCTTTAGTGTGGAAGACAGAGTGCAGATTACTATTTCTTTCAGTGAAGTTGTCTTCATCTAAATTTGCCTTGGGGATAACACTAGTTTTGTCTCTGCTATTCAGAGTGCGTGTTCTTGGTCTGTTCTGTAGCTGACTATGCACCGTGTCACCTATGGAGTCCAAATATATATATTGCATGCACACAGAGGCCTCAGTAAGCTTGGGAATAAGTGACTGACTTGCCTTCTGTTTGGTGGGAGCTGCTTCTATGTTTCTGTCTCAAGTTTTCTCACTTTTTTCATGTCATACAAAGGTGAATGCTGCAGCCTAGGGGCCACAGTAGGGTGGTGGTACCATCTTCTCAACCATACTGTATGATTAGTTGCTGCTGTGAAACGCTTGAAAATCTGTCACAAGTAGCATGCAATTTTGTAACTAATGTAGATGATCCAAGAAGTCTTAAGCTACTGCACCCCAGAATAAGCATTCATTATGCTAGTGTGTGACTGTTGTAATTAATCAGATGTTGCACCTGAAATTGCATTAAAATAATGTATTGTTCCGAATCCATAATCAGGTAAGGTAATAAGACCAAGTTTAGTTTCCTATTGATCAAACTAGTTAAGAAGGTATCTCAGAGAACAGACGGTAAAAGCAAACTTGAACTGCTGAAGTATAGAGGAAGAAAACCACTCCCAAATTATATTAATTGAAACACGAATACTTGTATTTAAGGTAATCTGTGGAGTACAAGTCTGATGTATAGAGACTTATTTTTATGATTTCCACTAGATATTTATGAAATTGTTATTTGACCATTAATCTGCCCTTTTAGTGTTAATATTAAGTTCAAACAAATACAGGTAAATCTGATCTGGACATTACCTGAAATTCAAAAAGTATTCAGGACTCGACATTATCAAACCTTTGCATCAAAATGATTGTCAGATTGCATCATTGCTTAAAAACTTTTAAGCATTAATTCACAACTTATTTTTTCTTCTCCCTTTTTTGAGGTTGGAGATGAGATAGTTCGTATAAATGGATATTCCATTTCATCATGCACACATGAAGAAGTCATAAACCTCATTCGTACAAAGAAAATAGTGTCCATAAAAGTAAGACGTAAGTAACAAAAAAATCCCCTGTATCACTAATTATTAGATTGCTAGTGATGTGTAGAAAGTGTTACTTAACAGAGTATTGTTCTTTTGCAGATATTGGCATGATACCTGTCAAAAGGTAATGGTATTTAATTTGAAAACAAATTTGATTATTCATTTTCATGTAGTCTCTTCAATATTCAAAGAATCTCTGTGTTTATCTGTATATTTGAAAATGTGTGAATGGGCATGTCTGTAGCTGATTAAAATGTCACGCCCTTTGTGATAAACAAGCAAATGTCTTGTTTGACAAATCTGACTTCTTATGCCAGTTGCCTACTTTATTGAACCAATTTCTATTTCCTCATTATTTGTGGATATTGCCTGGAAATTTTATTATCAATGCACCTAGCTTAATAGAGAGCTCCACTGCTTCTCTATGTACTTAACATTTCAGGATTGTTTCAGAGCTTAGAAAATCTCAAGTTATTGTCTTCTTCCAATTTTTGTTGAAAAATTGAAACTTTAAGTGAAATGTCTGATAAATCTTAATGACAGGAGGTGTCTCTCTGCATAGGTAGTTATGTAAGCTATTCAAGTAATTATTATTATTTTCAGTGTTTCTTAGAGTTTCCCAAAAATATTTCACTTGAGGAGGTTTCCTCAATTTTATATTTGATCAGCTTTACTAGCCTAAATAGTTGTATGCTTGTTTGATATTGTATTTAAATTGCTGGAAAATAAACCAGTTGTGTTGCTCCCAAAGGAGCCTGTGGATGCAAGCAGTATAGGCCACATTCCAAAGTAGCTTTTTGAATACATTCACATTTATTTTGTCCCCATTATTTTAAAAGTACATTTTCCTTCCAGTTCAGCAGATGAACCCCTCAAGTGGCAATATGTGGACCAGTTTGTGTCAGACTCTGGGGTAAGAGATCAATATTTTATTAAGATGTCTTCTGGGAAATCTGTAATGGTTCGGAAACACTTTCTCCTCTGACCTTATCACAAAAGTTATTGTGTGTATTTCTATGATACCACCATATCTTGTTACAAGTGTTCTGGGAGAAACATCTTTTGTGATATGAAACTATTCTAGAATCTTTAGATAAGGAAAAGGCAGGATACAAATGATCTATCTTTTACTTATTAACTGGTACATTATTTCGCTTGAGCTTATTAACTTGCCAAGCCATTCTACTGTATAAATCTTTGACAGATTATTTGGCCTATTTTAGCTACATTAGTGGAGGAATGAGAGGTATGAATGCAAGTGACTTTTATGGGTTGCAGCAGTGAAAAGAAAGACCGCAATTACCATTCTTTTGCTTTCAGGAAGAAAAACTTAGTTAAATAGTGAGCACTATCATGTATTTTTCCAGCTCTTTTGTCAAGGAACATCTAAATGATTATTTTCCCATATCGCTTTCCTCTAATTTTCCTTCACCCTTTTCTGAAGACAAAGTTTGACTATTTAAACAGTCTTCTCCAAATAGAAAGATAAGTCCAGTCTTTCACCTCAGCTGTGCAACTCCACTGAAATGACTGTACTTCACATTCATCTCCAGCAGGACCTCGGAGGAATCTTATCTTGATGTTGGCAGGGTGTGTTCCTGGCTTCGTGAAGTTTTATAGTAGTCTTGATAAGACTTCAACACAGAGTAATATCTGCAGCACTTTTTATTCCCCCTACAGGAAGGAAAGGGCAGTGTTGCTGGTCTTGCTTCTTCTGGAGGGAGGAACAATAAAGAGAAGAAAGTCTTCATTAGCTTGATTGGTACAAAAGGCATGGGATGCAGGTGGGTATGTGTTCCTTCCTTAATGTCACTGGTTTGTTAAGCAAGACATCCAAGGGAGTTATTTCCATCCTTAACGGATATGATATCAGAAGAATTGGGATCCATGCTGGGTCAGGAAGGCAAACTGGAACAGAAGGATATCTGTGGCACAAGTTATGTATTACTAGACAAAGCATAAATACCTACGTTACAAGTTCTGACTTAAACCAAAAAAAATTTTAAATTCAAAAATAAGAGCAGGCTGAAAGTGACGTAATACAAGTTGTCATGGAATTGGATCTTTTAAATGTGTTTACATTTAGGAATAATTCTAAAGGCTGGTCTGTGAAGTAGCACGTTCCAGTACTGTCCAGTGTCAGGCTCACTCCCTGAACTTAGAATGCCTTCTATGACCCTTTTCAGAACTGAGAAGCCATCACACAGCTATATCCAGTTCCTAAAAGTAATGTTGAATTTGCAAGATTTTTAGCAATGTGAACTGGTGCTTCTCAGACTCCTGTCTTTGTAGCTAGCTATGGAGGTTTTGGGGTGGAAGGGATATTGTAGGATTTCTTATATATTTAGGAATATATAGTTGAAGTTATCAAGATTGAACTGCACAGAATATTTTCTAAAGCAGAAGTTTACTTTCCTATTATTTGGAAGATCTAAAGGTTTTTAAAAAAATTATTTGCAGACCTGGAGGGGTGGTTCAGCATCACCTGCTGGATATATTATCTACAAAAATCGTTGCTGTGTTTGGGGCCAGCTTAGACTGCAGCTTAAAGTTTCCAGGCTAGATGTTGGCCCCTGGTTGAAACATCTTTCTTGCTCCTAATAAATAATCCTGAAAAATAACATTGTATTATACAGATAGTATACTGCAGTTCAGCGAGTAGAAGTGCAAGCAATTAGTAATTCTTCATTGTGTTACATGCTTGTTTTCCAATGTCATTAGTGTCCCAGTCCCTTTGACAGTGTAGGTCAGTATGCTATGTTAGTTTCAACATCTAAGGAAAAATCCAGAAGCTTGAATATTTTTCTTTTAGCTTTTTCTTAAATCACAGTTTTGTGGTGTGAAGGATAGAAAGGTAGGATGATAAACTATTGTGTGTGTACTGGCAGATTTTGGTGTTTGTTTCGGAGTAGGCTAATACCACAACATTCTTCAATCAGAAACAAATTATGAGAAAACAACAATGACTTCTCACTGCATTACACTGTATTATTATTCTTATTATGTTTTTTTATGTTACACCAGTATTTCCAGTGGTCCAACACAAAAACCAGGCATTTTTATTAGCAATGTTAAGCCGGGTTCTCTTTCTGCAGAGGTGGGCTTAGAGGTAAGTACGCCACCTTCCAAGGTAGGTAACACAGGGAAGTTTTGTTTGGTATTTACTACTTCAAGGATTCTGGGTCACTGTAAAGTCACTAGCTGTGTTTGGTTTTCTTTTTCCATTGGAAAGAAATACTGTATGGTTACATGTCAAATGAAGTGAGTTTCCTAAACTTTAAGGACATGAGAAGTGCCCTCATGGGTCAGACCAGTAGTCTATGGAGCTCAGTACTGAGTCTCAGACAGTGGCAATAGGAAATGCTAATATGGGAGGATATGCAGGCCTGGACAGTTTCTGGTCTGTTCCCTTGTACTCTACCAGTAGCCATGATTATTGTGTTAAGAAGGTTAGAGAGTATATCTTTTTTAATTTAATGTATGTACTAATTTAGCATCTGTACTAAAATTTGAATTAACTCCTCTAGGTTGGTGATCAGATTGTTGAGGTAAATGGAGTGGACTTTTCTAATGTGGATCATAAAGAGGTAAGGTGTTCCTAATTCCCCAAATACATAGTTGTGAGCTTACTAAGCATCTGTGTGGCTTTCCTGGCTACAAGAATGTCTTGATGTCGGGCTACTTAACCAAAGAGGTTGTGTATTGAACATGGGAATTTGGAGATTTGAATACCTACCACCCTGTTCAATTCAGGTGGGTCTTCTGGAAATTCCAGCCTTGACAGCCAGCATCTTTCTTCTTATATATGCAAGCCTTTTGTCACTTAATTCAGAGTGATTTTTGTTTTGTTTTAATTTGCAGGCTGTTAGAGTGCTCAAAAGTAGCCGTACTTTGACTATCTCTGTGGTAGCAGGCGCTGTAAGTAGTGTGTTTGTAAACGCAGAATATTTGTGAAAATTATTATGTAGACAAATAAATTGTAAAAATAAATAAGAAGTAAAGCTGTGTTTCATTATAATGTCTATACTACTAAATTCTGTCAAACCAGGGCAGTGTTGAGTGGCTTTTGGTTATTTAATTGCTAATTGTTCACAGTATTCTCAAAACAGTTTCATGGCCATGGGCCAGCGCAAAACTGTTCCCTTGACAAAGAATGGAAATTAACTTTATCGTAATGGTTTCTCATGTCTGAGATCTTCTGTTCTAATAGATAGCCGCTTCTGCTGAAACATGAAAGGTGAATTGGATTGGACTCAATTAATTTTTCCTTCTGAATAGCTCATATATTAGTCTTAATCCAAATTAATTCCTTGTGTAACTGTTTATCTGATCTCTTTAGTGTATCAACACATTGAAAATTGTTCAATTTTCCATTTCCGCTGTTTTGTACAACAGAACTATAGACCTTTGGCGCCTAATCTGAAGCCAGCTGAAATTAGTTAAATCTTCCCATTGACTTCAGAGTAGCTTTCAGTAAATGTTTTAAGGTTTTCACTGTTTTAATCCTCCTTATAGTAAAATGCATTGTTATGTACAAGAGGATACTCAAGTTCCATAGACTAATCAAATAAGGTGTTTTCTAATTGCCTTGCAGCTGAACTAAATAGGGAAAACGAGATTTAATCTTTTAAGCTACTTCCTAACAGTTCATGCATACTGTGTAGCTATATTAAGGAATTAGTGGTTTAATTCAAGCACTCTTACACTAAGAAAAAATGCAGTTGCCCAAAGGCATCATAGACATTGTTTAAACAAATGTTTCAGACTAGCTGTTTAAGCTCCAGGAACTCAACATCCTAAGGACTTAGTTTTGACTCCCAGATATGTTACCAACTGTTAGAAAAGGTGGGATCTAGTCCAGCATATACCACTGGAATTGCATCCTTAAAGTGGTGAATTTTTGCTATGGAACTCTTCTGCTCCACCCTACTTCACCTTGCATGTCTCCTCTTCCCTCAGTACTCATCTCTGTACTGAAGAAGAGGTTGCAAAAGGAAGCAGCTCCTCTGCTCCTGATTTTGGTCAGCAAAGACCATGGTGCAAAGGTGTTCTTCACTGCCTGTTTTGCTCAAGTTATCTACTTTGAGCCTTAGAGACGTGAAAAAGTCTGCCTTCCTAATTAACATGGGATTTTAATAAATGTTATCAAAGTGTTCCACAAATAGCACCATGGAAATATTGAATTGAATAGAAAATAGAAATTGAACAGAAAATAGTGCTGGTGTCGTAACTGTAAAGCAAATGAAACAGGAACAAAAACAACTGAAACACATCACCTATACATAACCTTTTAGCAATGTGTGTTCCCTTTGTTTGGGTTCCTGAATTTCCTCAGCAGCCAAACACAAGAGCACTGAAACTCAGTAACTGTGTAGTTGTCTTGCACACTGGGATTCGTTCAGTGTGCTGTTTTCTAGCATTGCATTGCTTAGATTTCAAGAAAGTATAAAGTGGAGTTTTTTTTCTGGGTGACAGACTGAGCATGTCTTTGGCATGACCCTACATTGTTATTGCTGCTTCAGTAGTTGCATGCCTCTTCTGAGGTGTTTAGCATGTCATAACCTTAAGACTGAAAGTGGAGTAGCTCTTTGGAATGACATGTTCATATCTTTGAGGGCCTTTCAGAAAGTGTTCCTCAAAAAAGTAACGTGAGGAACTGGCAGATGTGCTAGTACATAATTGGTTTTGAATTATTTCCTAGAACGTCTACATTCATGAGATTTTTTTCACAACTTATTTTGGTGCTGGTTCTGATTGCAGGGAAAGGAGCTGTTCATGACTGAAGAAGAAAGGCAGAGAGAAGCACGTCTCCGTGAGCAAGAACGTCAGGAGTTAATGCATCAGAAGCGACTTGCACTGGAGACTAACAAAATCATCAAAGAGCAGCAAGAGAAAGAGAGATTGTAAGGACTCTGCATAGGACAGTCTGAAAAGTTTAGCTTGGATTTGCAAGACAGGAACAACTGTGAAAAGATTCCCAACTTAGATTAACTTAATTTTGCTGTTGCAGATTCTCTGTTCATAAATCCTTATCCTGTGGTGCTCTTGATGTTGTAGATTTTCGAAGTTAATAGCATTCAAACACATCTTGAGTGAAGGGTCGCTTTGTTCCCTGACCATCAGACCCCTGTGATTCAGTGTGATGCTATTTTCTTGGTGCCATTCCCTCATCCTTTATTTTTAGCAGGATGGATGGTTACAAATTTTATACTCTCACGATAGCACACTGGAATTGTCTCAGAAGGAGATAGTGACTTACAGAATTAAATAGGTGATATGCTGTTATTATCCAGGTGGTCATGAGTGTCCTCAGGGTTCCTATGAAAGTATATTGAACCCTTGGTATCTTAAAGACAACTTTTGAAAATGAGCATTTTTCCCCAATGCATATGTATGCGTAGTTACTGTCTATATCTTTTACTAACTATGTGCTGACACACTTTGTGCAAGTTCTTACTCAGAAAATATTTTTATCATTATGTCCTAATTCCTCTTATAGAAGAAAACTGGAGATTTCCCAGAAGGCTGCAGAGGAAGAAGAGAGATATCGCAGAGAAATAGAGCAGTAAGTAAAAACCTACACTGGCAATATGCTTGCCTGAAAAAGAGTCCTTAAATATTTGATCTGGCTGAAAACATTCTGCATGTTCTTTTCTAATAAAATTGTATACATTTCCTTTTAGCTAAATGTAGAGTCCAATGCATTTGAGTGAATACGCCACAGTTATGGAATAGGAAACTGATCTGAAAATCAGCACCTGGAAAATGTGAGGGTTATGGTGATAATAAATTCAGTGTGAAATTGAAGTTGGGTCCTTATTTTAAAAATATGTTATAAATGTATAGAGAAGCTTAAGATTAAGTCAGTTCTGTGTCTTAGAACTTGTTTGCTCTGTTTTCAGTGAACTGCAACTTTCAAATCTAACAGGAAAAAAAATACTGTAAGGAAAACGATCAGGGAAGAAGCAGAAAAGAATGACTAAAGGGTTGGAAAACATGCATATACTCAAGGGCTTGATAACATATTCAATTAGCTTATATTTAAAATAACACCAAACAAAAAACAGGTAGTTTGTTCACTGTCTGTGAGAGTGTACACAGTGTGGAATTTAATATCCTTTTCTGAAAACAAAAGCTATGTATATTTAGGCTAAAGTAAGGACTATGCGATGCTGATTGTCTTGAGTGGAAATTTCAGTCAAATTTTAAGTAGGCTTTTGCTTTTCTAAGGAGAGAATTAATTAAATTAAAAGTGTGGCACTGAAAGGAGAAAGTTCTATTTTATTCAGGAAGTCCGATTTTTATTATCACAGTCTACTCTGGTTTTAAAAATCTGTGATTCTAGGAATTTGACACATTCAAAGATTGTATCATAATAAGGTCAATACTATAAATGTAACTTAAGCATTGTTTTACATTTGAAACTTTAACCAGTATAACATGTTGTTGTTGTCACAGTTAATTTACTTTCTAAATTACAGAATGATTTGGGGTGAAAGGGACCTGAAAGATCATCTGGTTCCAACCCCTTGCCATGGGCAGGGACACCTCCCACTAGCCCAGGTTGCTCAAAGCCTCATCCAGCCTGGCCTTGAACCCCTCCAGGGATGGGGCATCCACAGCTTCTCTGGGCAACCTGGGCCACTGCCTCACCACCTTCATAGTAATGAATTTCTTCCTAATATCTAATCTAAATCTACCCTCTTTCAGTTTAAGATTAAAACGAGGGTCCTATCACTACACTCCCTGATAAAGAGTGCCTCCCCATCTTTCATGATCTTGGGAAATTGCATGGAAGATAGTGTGAAATTGTACAGTATCTGTTTTGATGCAGCCTTTCAGAGCTAAGATAGACCCTGAAGTATTCAGTTTTGCACGTCTGACATCTTAAACAGTTTTTAATTCATATTCATTCACTTAAGTCCCTTTTCATGTACCTGTATTAGCTAAAACTTTCTGACAGAAAAAGGGCAGGGATATCTGAATCTGTGAGGTACAGAAGGGAGTATATTCCCCAGCTGTCACAAGAGGAAAATCTTCTAATAGTCCTGCTGTCAGCTCTACTGCAGCATGTGGATGAATTTTTTCACATTTTCCTTTTATAATTCCTGGGGAATGGATAATGTCCTGTTCTTTGTTGTGGTCTGCTGTAGAAATTCCTGCAGTAGCCATGGAAAGCTGCTATAAAGGCACCATCTCAGGTGAAGAATGATTCCTTTCTCCAAATCCAGATCTCCTGTCTGTTAGAATGAATGTTCACTTTCTGCAGTATCCTTCTGAACTAAGTGCATCTTTACTCATGCACTGAGGACTTTGATGACTAGGCTGCCTTGGGGCCTGTTCATTGTAAGGTCTAGCACATCTCCCTTGTTTAATTTCCAAGTGCTACTCAGGCATTTGTTAAGTTTTTCCATATTACAGCCCACACTGGCTAAGTCAGTGTCAATCTCCTTGGTGTAGGAGACGGAGGATGTTAGTATAGGAACTTAAGTATTGTAGAGCTTAGACTTAATGAGCAATTGCAGACAGGCAGTTTCACTAAACAGAATGCTTTCCTGAATTAACAGTTTGTGAGGATGACCCTTTGCTCCATTTTTTAAAATCCTTTCTGCAGGAATTCCTTGTATAATGTCACTGTGCCCTTTATTAGTATCCTGCATACAGTTTAGGAAAAAATTTCAAATGTGCCTAAATGGCAGAGGTCCTTAACTCTGTGTACTTAAAATTACTTGTAACCCCATATTTTTTTTTTAATTAAAATGAAATGTAATAACAAATCTAAACATTCTGTCCAGTGTTCCCCGCTATTGACTATGCCTTCAAATTTAAATAGTGACCTCAGTGCAGATTTAATAGTGACTTGACCACATGTAGATATTTTTAAAATTTACCTTAGCTGTTTTAGAGATGCAAAAGGTAATCTAAGTATAAATAGCATCGTTATAGATCTAAGACCTGCTAAATTTCAGCACCATTGATCAGTTTACCGGTTCAAGACAGGCTACGGCCAAGAATAGATCTTGGATTACTTAAAGGTGCCTTATAGGAAGCTATTAGGTTTTACAGCAGTTGTCTTGTGACCTATCTGGGATTTGCTGAATTTTCCTACAAAATGTGCTTTTTTTGATCATAGTGCTTTTGTAGGTACTTTCTAGGTAATTTCCGTGTTTTATGAACCCCTTTGTCCTGAAGTGTGACAATTCTTTTTTTTTCTTTTTTTTTTTTCTTTTTTTTCTCCCTAGAATGGTGAATTTAATGTGGTTTGTATCTCATCAGTATTCAGGTTTTTTTTGGGAAGAGTCACTTTTTAGTGTAGCCTAGGACTATATTTTTAGGAAGCAATAATCAAAATGGAGCTAAGATCTAGAAATAAGACACACACACTTTTTAGGTATAATTTACCATTGTAAAATATGATTTAGGCATGTGGTAGATGGTCTGTTAATTAGTATTTTAATTAAAACTATTTTTCTAACAGATGCTTCCCAGTTCTAAAAATAAAAAATTATTAGGTGAGAGATGGTTTTTGTCTTCAGTTAAGGTGGCAGTCAGTGTTGTTTTTTATCACTCTGGGCTTATTATCTGTGCAGGTGTTTATATAACTGGCCTTCGAATTCTCAATATTAAAATAAGACTATTCTGCTAGTTATATTTTACAAATTATCTTACTGCCTTAATAAATGAAATTTCGATTGATTAAAAGAATTTGGTTTGGGGGAAGAGGCAATTTATTATGCTTTATATTAAAGATAAACATACTAAATACCAAATAGTTGTAATGAATTTATATTGATGCTGTAGGTTTTATACTAAGAATTCCTAGCTACATATTTTTTTACCTGTAGGATAACAGCAGAGGAAGAGAAATTTAAAAAGGAGTGGGAAGAGGACTGGGGTCCTAAGGAACCTCCCAAATCTCTAAAAACTGTAACTGCAGAAGTGCACTCTGTCCCTCGTTCCAAACGCAAGAGTAAGTAATTGATTTCAGTCTGCTTCCTAGGGAAAGTATTTTATTTGTTTCAGACACATCACTGAGCTGTATGGAATATATCACCAGTTTGTGTCCAAGCCCAGCTAGGTATAACTTGGTTCTTTTCAGAAGGCTGGAAGCATAGATAAATTAATTTAACTGCTCTTATTTAACAGGTACCTAGCTTGCAAAATCTACATCCGCTCAAACACTCATGGTTTTTAACAATCAGCAGCAGCAGCAGGGCTCACTAAGAAATTGTCTGAAGTGTCACTCTCTTTGCCTTGGGGTTTTGATGTGTTGGTTTCCATGTTGTTTCAGTGTTTTACTTGTCAACCTTTTCACGGAACAATTCTTGGATCAGTAGACTTATGCTGATTTGCACTGTGTGTTGAAATGGAAGTAGTGCTGTGGGTTTTTTTATGTTATATGTGATCATGTTTTTATGTCCATGTGGATAAACTGATATTCAAATGCTAAGTTGTATACATATGAGAGCTTTCTTCTTAGTGAAGAAAATATACCTTATAGTAGTAATTTTTATAGTAATAAGTAATATTTTAGGATTTATGGTCATTTTGTTACTGGGTTGTGTTACCTTTGAAAATAAAGGTATGAAGAAGGGGAAACAAGTGTTTGTTTTTTTTTCCTTCCATTTGGAGTTAACTTTGAGCTTTCTGCATTAGTCATATCAGCAAATAATTTAACATCATTTTTATATTTGAGAAAGAGATCTTGGGAGGTGGAGTGTTTGAAAGTAGGAAACTAGTACTAGATTTGCAGTCTCATTTGGAGTGAATGAATGCACTTCGTACTATTCCTATTGTTACCTTTTTTCTTCTCCCTTACTCTGAATCAGAGTGGAGATTAGGGTTTTGAGTATTTTTGTCTGCTTGCTTCTAACTAGGAAAGAGATATGGAATCCTTACTTTTGGCTTGGAGGAAGTAAATTCAGTGTTTAATTTTCAGAAAAATCTGAAGATCTTTTCCCTCATCTCTTCATCAAGACCTTGGTCCTCTCTTATTTTGGCAGTCTTTGGCACCTGTAGGAATGTCTTGAAGCTCCCTTGTTTCTCTTCCATGAAGAGGAGTAAACAATATATTGAATGTGATAAAAAAAATACAACAGAAGCCACTGTTGCAAAACAATAAGCCACTAGACAAAAAAAAGAGAAAAATCAAAGATTCTTAAGAATCAGCAACTTTAAGTGTTTTTCCAGGGTCTTTTGACAAATCTGTTTCTTGCCAGTATGCCTTTCACATCTAATTTTCCTTCTCAGACTAAAGTATTTATCACATAATTTTTTATGCATATGACTTTTTTCAGTTCACGCTTTTTTGACAACTATCTTGAAAATGAAGTGATGATGGCGTAACAATTTAGTGACCAGATCGTGAGAAAGCTTGGCATGTTTCTCAGAATTTGCAAAATTCCCGCATCTGTCCATGAGGTGCTGTATGTAGTAGCAGATCTGTTAATGCCTTAAATAGACCATCTGTCAGATTGGAGAGAAAAAAAAATCCTGATTTTTCAAATGTGGATTATGTGTGAACTTTGAAATACCTTTTTTTTACTTTTTTTTTTTCTTTATATTCCCCTCCTACTATAATTTTCCTTGCTGGATGTCTCTCTTTCCTACCTTGATCTCCTTTTTTCTTTCCAGCGTTGTCCAAAGGAGTTTAAGATGCTTGGAGCTTAATTTGCAGTTAAGAAACTAAGTGGGGAGCTATAGATAGTATGTGGAGAGCGTACTGAATTAGTATTAGACAAAGGAAAAAGTGAAAAGTGATTGTGAGCAGGTATTGCGTAACTTAAGGGATACCTGGGTCACTTCCTAACCTGATTACATCATTTATTGTGTGACCTGAGTTGCTTAACTTTTCACGGATGAGAAACTGAGATGGAGTAATGTTTCTTCTACAATCAACTTCTACCCATTTAGTTTTCTGATTCTTCAGGACAGTTTTGTCTTTGTGTCTAGTGTTTACCCCAGTGACAGCACAGTATAAGGCTGATATTTCATTTTGAAGCCAGATATCCCAGAACTGCTAATAGTTTAATTACAGGGAAAGCTACCTACCTCTATGGCCTTCCTTTCATAGCAGAGCAGACTAATTGACCATATGCAGATCCTAACTGCTCTTCAGGGTTGAAGGAAGTTGGAAATCAGTCTGATTGAAGCAGGAGTTTTTTCCAATTCTGTGGAAACAGTATCCTGTTGCTAACTTCTTTTTATTTAATGGAAACTTCTAGTCACACATTGCTGATCTCTTTTTCATTTCATGGGAACCTCCAGTTAGACTGTCATTTCTATCTCCTCACTTCTTTCCTCCTTTGTTTCTCTAGTAGATTTAGAGGGAATTGCACATGACGAACTTGAAACAGATGACATGGATGAAGTGCTCATGAAGCAGGACAAACAGGTTTGCTGCTCAGCCATAACTTCCTATCCTGATTCAGATTCTTCCTGTGTTTCCCTTCCTCCTGACAGTCAGTCTTGACACTGAACTGATCATTTGGTTTTGCTAGGGCAGTATGCGTGCTCCTTTGGTAAATGATGAAAGGTTATGACACTGTTGCTGTCATTGCTTTCTAAAGATACCATGATACAAATACAAAATCTGTCAGTCCTACAGAAAGGTGGATTGTATTGAGAGCTGTGTCTGTTATCAGTGTTTCTTACATAAATTACGGTAATGAATTATTTTGTGTTTTTACTTAGCAACATGTGTGTTAATATTTATGCACTTGGCTCAGAATATTTTAGCCTAGGAAACTGAGCTTTTCTTGTCTCCTCAGATGCCACTGTGTTCTGCCACAAGCTTGAATGAGTTTGAATAACTGTTTCATTTCAATAAGGTGTGTTAAAACTAGTGTAAAATAGGATTATGACCGTAGGAATCTTAACAATTAATATGGCTGTATGCTTCTGTATGAAGATTACTTGTTGCATTTGCTTTGTTTAATGTAAAATGTGTGTCAGTAAAACAAGGGTAACTTGTGACTAAATGCGTTGATCAATAAGTCATCTAAGAACTTGTCATGTGAAATCAAGCCTTTGGTGTTGTGCCTTCAAATAAATTTTATTCAGCTACATGTATAGGCATGGATTGACCTGAATCTGAACCAATCCTTGACTTTTCTTCAAAAAACAACTTTTCCTTTACATTTTTGTAGCTTTTGGATGGTTTTATCGATATGAAGGAAAATTTCCCACAATCCGCAAGGTACAAAGTTTGATATGTGAATTTGTTTGCCGTGTGTTTCAATTTTACTTCCTCTCTTTTCTTTGTTATTATTAGACATTCTATATAGTCAAATGCTTCTTCTTTTAACATGTGCACGTATGAAGATGTGTTTGGGGTGCACCTGCCTAGGACTTTGTCCTTTTGGATATGTTGGGCTTTTCAAGTCCTGCCAGCTGCAGTAGGAAGTGTATGTCAATACTTTGCAGAAGGTGTTCATTACAGGTGGGCAGTGCGTGTCTTTATCTTCTTCAAAAGTCCTCAGAATAATGTATTAAAAAAAAAAAAAAGTAAAGAGACAAATTCAGTGCGAACCAAGCATGCAGTTCCCAGTTATACCTTTGCAAATCTTGCAGTAAGAGGAGTGTTGAAGGCAAAAAGCTTTTAGGCATGTACATCACACAGAATGAGCAAATACAATAGTTCACTCACATGAGTAGATTTTAGGAGCTGTAGGAGCTACTTGGTCTTCATGATGCAGTGTTCTGTCTTCATGATGCAGTGTCCTTTCCTGAGAGCAATTAAGTGTCTGCACGAATCTAAGCCTTTCCTTTGTAATTGCCTATTTTGGTTGTGTTAAGGCATGCAATGCTGGTTTTAGGACATATGCATGAAGATATTCACATCTACCTGTACATGAGCATCTGTCACCTGAAAGCAGTCTGTCTTGTATTTATGTAAAAATGCCAGAACAGAAAGATGGCAAATCAAGACCTAACCAAAACTGTTTGAATATTCAACATTTAATAGTGGGGCTGTGTGCCCTAACGTTGTAATTTTTCAGAGGAGCACAAAAGTTGAACTGTCTGATCTTGTCCAACTTATGTTAATGTGTACAGGCCATCCAAATAAGGTATAATTTCCTACAAAGTGCTGAGGAAATGGGCTTTAGGTTTTCTTTTAAAAGACCATGCCCGTACTTGCACAGACTGTAGCTAAATTTTCAAGGCAGACACTCATGTACTGAGCTTGAAGTTTGTGAAGTGTTTACCTGATGTAAAAATCTGTTTAACTGAAAAAAAACCAAAACAAAACAAACCCAAACCAAAAAACCAAAACCACCAAAACTTCCCAAAGAGCGAAAGAAGTCAAAAAGTGACAGTCTGTGCGAACTGAAGAAGAATAAAAAGGAAATGGAATTTGAGCAAAAACTTGCCAAAGAGAAAGAAGGAATGTTGGAGAAAGAAAAACAACTGAAAATAAATCGTCTTGTGCAAGAGGTACGTGGTGTTCTATCAAGTGCAAAATTATATTGAAAGAAGATTAGCTGAATCTTTAGTGGAATTATCTTAGCAGACCATTTGTTTAATTATGTCAAAGATAATGAAGTTTAAAAAAATTGCTATTTCACTGCATAACTCTGTTCCCATGTTTGTTTCTACAGTCAGTTTTTGCCCAAATGAGGGTACCTCTGCAGTTAACTGAGTGTCCATGCACAGTGATGAATTTAATGCAAGACAGCAAAATAGGAAATAATTCCCAGAAGCATGATTAGTTTTAAAACTAATTTAAGTTACATTTAATAGTTTTGAAACATTTGTACTATAACTATACCTAAACCTTTTTTCATGAACTGATGTTATGGTTAAGGTATCTGAGACAGAACGAGAAGACCTGGAAGAATCAGAAAAGGTGCAGCATTGGGTGGAAAGACTTTGTCAGACACGGTTAGAACAGATTTCCTCTGTGGAAAATGAGTCTCCTGAGGTAAAATTGTGGCTCCTCTATATTTTATGATTTCTAAATAGCTAACTAGTTGTCTCCTAAAAGCAAGAGGTTTTTACTGGAGAAAAATCTGTCTTAATCTTTCCCTCTCAGCCTTCATTCTAAGAGGGGAAAAAAATGCCAATAATTGATGAATTACAATCTATAGCATTTGCTGCTCCTATATTTTATGGGAATTTTTTTATTATTTTAATGAACTGGTTTTATTTTGTCCCTTTTAAGTATCCTGTCACCAGAAAATTAACAATTTTATTGGCTTCTGAGCTGTTTGGGCTAAGTGGGATGTGCTGCCAATAAAGTTGAGACTAGAATGCCCAGCCATAAATTTTAGTATCCTACACAAACAAAAACATAATTTATGACGAAATCTTGTATGTTTCCTTGCATTGCATGGAATAAAGGTACAGGTTAAGAAAGTAGCAAAAAAAAAAAAAAAATCCTGAAGAATAGGGTTTGGTTTTGTGTTTTAATCAGTCCCTTTAAACAAAGGGAGTTGTGGATAATGATTGTGCTTTAGAGCCTCATGGTTCTAGATGTGGAGTGAGGCTTTCCCACCATCCTGCTGCTCTGGCTGTCTTCCAAGCACAGCTGCTTTCAAGAGGAACACTGCAATCTGCTGAACTCCCCCGGGATCCCCGAGAAATTGCAACCACAAAAGGGACCCTTGGGGAACACTCTCTCATGAATTTCCTTCAGGTCAATGTGAAGCAGCTCTGAAAAAGCAGCTGGTCTTGTGTTCTTCCTGGCCCCAAGCTCAGATTCATGTGGCTCTTCAGTTCAGGTCTCCAGGACAGTGGAATGATTATGCTGAGTTTTTCCTCGCTACCTAAATTTGGCTGCCTGTGTTCTGCTAGATCTTCGTCCCCCTTACTTTGTACGATAAGAGGGATCATTACAGGTCAAAATCTCTGGTATTTCCAGAGCTCTACCCTAATTTAAGGCAAGCACTGGGTTCTATTTGCTCCATCATTTCTTCTATTACATTATACATAAATATTCTACTACAGTTCTTCTGCGAAACTACCCAAGCAGTTAAACTCATATAAAACACAAAAGCAGAAAGCTTCTGAGAGATAAATGCAGCTGAACAATATTCAGGTACTACAGTCTTGACCCAATACTTGGGTATAAGAGCAGTCAAGATCTCTTGACCTCTGCCAAAGAAATACCTAATTTTTAGTACCAAGGGGTGAGTATGGCAGATAAGGAGATCACAAAGAATCTCAACAGAGATAACCACTTGAGGGAAGTATTGTCATATTAGAATAAGATGCACATGTCTGTAGGATAGCTCATCTCTCTAGTATTTTCCTCAGCTGAGTCTACGAAATAGCAAAATGAAAGAGTATAAGCTGGATTTTCTTAAATACTTCAATTTGATCACTGATAAAAGGCATGTTAGCAACTCAACAGCGTATGTAGAATCCTTCTTAAGGCACACAAACATTTTTTTGGGTGAGCTGCTCATTATGTTCAAACTCTGGAGTTTTAGGCCCACAGTGTATCTGGTGCTGATTAACAGAAATTAGAAAGTCCAGAACCTCCAGAGGATCTGAATTTTGTAGCAACCTAAACTTTTTGTTTTGATAGCTGCTTAAACTCACGTTCCCTTCTTGTATTACTGTCTAATGTTTACACCAGACTTTAGCCCCTTTCCCTTTTTTAGTGCCATGGAATTTCGAGGCCCATCTTTGATTACTTTCCTTTTACATAATCACCTTTGCAAGGAGCAATTGTTGCTTCGTCTTCATAAGAGCTAGAGAGGCAAGAGTTGTGTTAACTGTGATTTGTACTGCGATTTTACATTCTGAGGACTCCATGCAGGTTTTTTTTTAGGGTGGGGTGGTTTTGGGGGGTTTTTTGTGCCATCTCCCCCTGCCCCAACAGCCGAAGCTACTGTCACAGCACTCCAACTTCGTTCTTTTTAAACTGGAATCCCAAGGAATACTTTTAGAAAGGCTTTCAGAGAAAAAATGTCTGTACATTCAGTGTGGGAGAAGGCAAGAGCTCCTGTGCAGCAGCAGTTAGGCTAAGCGATGTTCTAGCATTTGCCATTAATTTCTTCAGAGCTGTTGCAGGCGGACGAACTGTTAAGGCAGATTTCTGTTCTGTTGTACGTAGTTGGCAAGTGGACGTCCTTCTGCTTCTCCTGCCATATCAATGCGGCGTTTTGCTGGTGGCCTGCAGCTTCATACCACAGATCTTGATGATATAAACTTAGATGAAGTTGACAAGCCTAAACCACGTGTGGCACCACCTCCGCCACCACCCCCCACTGTTACTCCAGCATCACCAGCTCATCTGCTTCCCACATCAAATGTTCCACTTTCAAGAGTTCCAACCCTGGCAGTAACACCAGCTTCCCAGGTGACCTTGTGATCTGTTTGGATGCATGCACCCCTGCCATTCCCCTGCCTGGCCTCTGTTCCCTGCTCCATCACCCGCTTTATCCACTGGATCTACCCATCTGCCATATGCAATGTTAAAAGAGGGAATGAGATGGTTTCGTTGTTTCATAGTAGTGAATGCAGTCCAGATATAGTTCTATTTTCATTGTTCTTTTTAAGTTTAAGTAGAGAGGGTTTTGCTCTCTCCTTCCTATGTACAGTGTAACCCTACCACAGACAGGTATCTTGGGCAGAATGTTATCAGTTAAAAGGACCATTTGGGCTTGAGTGTTTAAAGGTTAAAAAAAAGTGATGGCAGATTTAACTCGTAGTTAAATTTAAGAAAAATATC
>NW_010133831.1:16908-28884 GCF_000699245.1 Pterocles gutturalis | reverse complement strand
AAAATGACTTTTGAAAGTGTTTTAAATATGTCATCAAGTTGCTTTGTTAAGTGAGAAGAGTAGACAAAGAAAATTAGATTAAAATCAGAAGCTCAAACTTTTAAAATCTCAACACAGTATAAATTACCAGCAAAATAGTTTTAAAGGAACAAGAGTTGGTAATCAGGTTTTACTTTTTCTGGACACACAGGAGTTAGGGATTTCTTTGAGGAAAAAATTCTGACTTTCTCCTTATTACAATCTCAGTCCAAAAGAAGATCAAATACAAGAAATGATGTGTCAGATCTCACTTTAGGAGAGAAATGGCATCCGTTTCATCATAATTCCCTTTGCTAAGCGCTCTAGTGGGATTAATGTACTTGTTTTTATGACAAAAGATTCTTACTTGTTTCTTACAGTAGAAGAGAATCCCATATGGTCACTTCTTTCCTACACAGTTTTCTGCATGGATTGACTGACTGTGTTGTTGGTTTTCTTTGGGTTTTTGCATGTTTACTTGGAAATACTAGGCTTCGCTTTTGCATGATTCTGATTGAGGTAGGGAAGGATGTTGCAAATTGATCAGGGGAAACTGGCATGTTATTTCTATGTGAATAATTGTCCTAATGTGAACCATTAATCTCTTCTTATAAACTTAAATAGACGTCTGGTAGTGCTTAATCTATGTGGTTTACATTTGAAGTGCCAAGAATATGCTAGACCCACTGAAATGGAGATGTCAGATGTTCTTAGGGGTAACAGGTTTCCCAGTTTATTTGCAAAATAAAAATGATGTGAAATGACACAAGTGTACAAAATACTAATGTTCAGAGGAGAAATAAATTTTCCTTATGCTAATAAAAAATATTCAGATAAAAAAAACTAATATAGGAACTGCCATACTGGATCTGACCCCAAACTCATGTTCCAACATATGTTTCTGGCAGTTTTTCACTCCTAGATACATTAAAGAAAAGAGGTTACTAATGAAATAAAAATACATCAGGCAAAAACAACAAAAAACCTAACCTGGCCATGGAAGAAAAATCAGAAGCTGGATGTTTTATCTTTGCTTTCTAAAAAGTCTATTCTTAACACCACACATAAGCAGAAGCAGTGCATTTATTTGACTTCAGCAATCAAAGATCTTGTGTTAGTGCCCGATCAAGCCAAAAATAAGACAACTGTTGTTGTCCCATAGGTTTGCTTTTTCTAATATTACTCAAAATGGTAAATCTTATCTGTGGTGCTAATTTTTTGCCCCAGATCATTTAATTTCAAATTCAGCTCAAGCAAATACCTGACAAAAGGAATGAAATCCTGTCAAATACATTCTTGACAACTAACTATTAAAGTATCTTGTATAAATTGATCTGTTTCTCAAAATTATTGTTAGCTATGTACTTTATATGAACCCAGTACTAAGTCTATTACTGTTTAGGTTGTAAGAAACACCTCGCATGTTGGCAAAGCATCTTCTGCATCAAGCAACCCTCTGGTATGTCATGTGCTGTTAATAATGACTGTAGTTTTATGAACTTGCCATGTAATGCCAATGCTAGGGTCATGTCAAGGGTTTGACTCTACGTGGCTAATTTATTTAAAATTCAGCACTTCCATTCATGTGCATGGATTGATTGCTGTGTTACAAGTTAACCAATACCAGGTAGTGAAAGTGACTCCTAATGGCCTGATGGCTTCATATTTCAACAGTTCAACAATTCTTAATCTATGTTTACATGTTCTGTATATCTGTATGTCATGGAGCATATACTTTGTTCTTCTGTCAAGACAGACAAAAGGAGGTAGGACTAAACTACATTTTAAATATAATGGGTGCTAAGAAGCAAGGTTTCTTCTCAGAAACCTGTTTAGTAACTCTGCACTGATTTTTGATTCAGGATGGCTGGATGTCAGGTGTCCCCATTCTGAGGCACTCTAGAATAGTTTGTTTCTAAATTGTGCAGCTCCAGGAGAAATCATCCAGTTCCCATGCAACTTTAACAAGGTGATACCAGTGAACCTGCTGATTCTTCTAAGATGAGAAAGCTTGACAATAAGGTATATTTTGCAGTATAGAACAACATTAGTTGAGGGATATCCACAGGGACTTTCAAAGATCTGGTTCCAAAACTTTTTTCTTAAATTATTTTAAAAAGGAAAAGAAAAAAAAAGAAGAAAAAAACCACCCCCAGAATTCCCCTATTTAAGAAAAAAAAAAAAGTGGCTTAACTGATTTGCTGGAAGTAACTCAAATAATTTCAGAGGATACAGCTTGTACTTAATATGAGTGATATCTGGAATACATCACATTTCCTATGAGAAACATTGACAAGAGTGTGCAGGGAGTTGATGGGGTTAAGTCAAAAACTAAACCCACAGGGCTCTGTTTTGAACTCTTCTTGGATAAAACTATGTTTGACGTCTGTGGGAGTTTTGACAGAGTAAGACGTGTACAATCGGGTTAGTACGTGCTGGATGATTAGGTCTCGGATGTCTCTGGGTATCTGCACTTTGTAGAGTTCAAGGGTAGGTAATTAGTGTTAGTAACCTTTGCTCTTAAGTGAGGATAAGTTGACTTGAAATTCTTTATGGAAAGCTTATCACTGCAGTCCTGGTGAATTTGATCTTAGAAGATGTATTTAGCCATAGATTACTTAAAATCTCATTTCAGGTTCACTGTGTGCTTAAACTCAACTGTAGCTTTTTTTTTTTCCCTGTAGTTTCTTATTCAGTTCACTGCTTTATGGGACAAATGTCAAAATCAGGGATGACACTTTTCCATAATTTTGTTGGTGAAGTCAGAGTTTAGGGGAAAAAACTACTATTTGGATGGAAGAGAGACTATGTCTGTTAACTTTGTAAGTCTTGAAGTAATTCTGTAAACCTTTTGTTTTGTTAGTGTCATTATATTCATTACGATAAGCTGTTTGTATTGAGGCATCTTGATGAAATGATGGATTTGCATAAATTACCTTGTGAATTGTAATTTTCTGAAATTAACCCCCTAGCAACTTGCTCCAAGTCCACCTACCCAACGACATCCAGGGGTACCAATAGTCTCTAAACCAGTCATGCTGCATCCTGACCCAAACTTTATGGTCAGGCCAACAATCAAATCAGAGGCCCTGGTAAGCCTTTTAATGTTCTTTTTCCAAGTGCTACTGTACTGTGGGATTTGTTGTTGACTTGTTCTCACAGAATCAATGTTTGTCTTGTTTTCTGCTAACTAAAATTCATGTAGGTTTTTCAAATGATCACTAATGGTAAGTACAAAAGGGTATCTTTGCATTATTTTTGTGATCTAGATGTCATTCTTAGTGACAATTTTTTACTGCGGTGCATAATTCCAGAGAAGTGTAGAGCCTTTGACTCTGTAGAGCTTATTTTTAATTTATTCACATACTGGTTTATATTTTTGTAAAATCTAAATTCCTTTGTCAGAAATGAAATGGTAAAAAATAATTACACCATCTATTTTTCCTTTGTAAATATATCTACTTGAAATGTAGATATAGAACTCATCATTTAATTTCTAGATCTACTTGAAATGTAGATATAGAACTCATTTAATTTCTAAAGAAAAAAGTGCTTTGTTGTATCTTAGACTCCAGTATACTGGTCATGCAGTGCTACTGCAAAGTTGGCTCTCAATCAGATTCTTTTTCTTATTTCTGTTCCATTTCTGTTTGAAATGTAAATGAAGAAAAAACCCTTAGGCTAAATATTTTAGGATCAGCCATGTAGTATCTCTGGGAATTGTGCTACATGAGGGAAGGTGAGCCAAGGCTTAGTGGAGAAAAAAAAAAGATAAATACTGCTCTGACAGATGATAGCTCCCAAATGGCAGCCTGGAAAATTCATCCAAGGTAGCTGATGGACCAATTAGTAGTATGTGTTATTGAACATCATCATGACTTACGCTGTTGCAGTTGGAGTTGTGTGTCTGTTGTATGCATGTGTGTGGACACGTGTGTGTATGCGTACATTTATATGAGCAAGACAGTGTATTACAACATGTGAGCTTCCTAAGTGATGGAAAATGTATCATGTTTGCGTTTCATTTAATTACAATCTTATGTTATATCTGACACTAAATGATGGGCACAATGTTCCTACTTGTCTTTGAAGTGGGATGGATTTTTTGGTCACTTTCTGCTTTAATAGTTTAGATGCTCTTGTTCCTTTATTTTCCCAATTACAGTTTGCACAAATTCTAATTATACTTAGTAATCAGTTTTCCCACAGACATAGTTGTCTTGAAACTTGTATATTATGAATGGATTGAAACAATAAACGTAAGCAGGTTTTTTTTTAAGTTGCTCAAGAGAAGGCAGGTACATGAACTAAAAATAAATTCAAATCCCTCCAGTGTAGATGTTTCTTTCAGTTGTATCATTGGAGCTTTCATATTGATTGTGTTCAGTAATTCAGTATCTCTAAGCAGTTTGAAATTCTTTAGGGGAGGAATGAACAGAATAACTCCAGTCTTTGTCTTAATATGATATAATGCGCTTAATTCCTTCTACCTTGTTTTTATCTAAATTTAGTTGTCCTGAGTACCAAACTCTATAAACTGATCTTGATGGATTTACTTGATTCAAACAACAAATCAAATGAGCCTGTACTTAAACAATTCACTAGTAAAGATGATAAAAAGCATGAACATAAGAATAAAATAAAAATGCAAGAATGGGTAGAACATTGCTGTTATCTGGAAGGTAGTTGGGCCAGATAGGAGCAGTGAAGTCTCTATTGTGGCTGAAGTCTTCATATTAACTGAATTCAGGTCCTTGTTTTAAAGCAAATTGAGTTTGGAAATGTAAATACCATAGAACTAGAATAGTCTGTAGAAAGTTGTTCTTATTTCAGAAGACTCAAATACATTACCTGATTTGATGCAGCATTTTGAGTGGAGGCTGGAGAGGTGTTAAGTGTGTTTTGTAAACATTTTTTTTAGCTCATTTTGGTTTTGAAAATTTTATAATAAGAGCTTCTATGTTTTAAGTGATTCCAAACTACAGTGTACCATTTTATTAATGCACTGGAAGCAAAAGAAAAACAGAATCAATATGAGATTAAAATTATTGAAGCTCAACACAATAAAATAAAATCCAGCAGTTTGTAATCAATACTGTGAAATTACCTGTAGATATCTAAATTGAAGCAAGACCACTCAGAAATAAGTCAATTACATTCAGGAAGAATTTATCTTTATGTAGAATGAACTTGTACTAGTAATATTGGTATTTAGGTAATTGCTTCTTTCAGGATGAGCCAAAACGTGCATATCTTTTCTTTCAGCTTATCAGCTTCATGAGGACTTTAATAGTGGAATTCACCTTTCAATATCAAATATTCCCTGCTAGGAGAGCAAGTCTAAAATGTGTAACATATATTTATCATGACTTTTCAGTATTTTGGGAATTACTTGTCTAGCATTTCGTCTGTGGTGGTTTTTTTTCAATTATTTTTTCAAAAATCATGGAGAAGAGACAGCAGCACTATTCTGTAGAAATTAGTGATAAAAGGAGGAGCCATGGAAAATATTTTTAAGAAATCTTGTGATATGGAATTGTGCATTATTTATGTAGTTTCTCTAGAATACTTTCCTCTCTGGTAGTCAGTACTATTTCACTGTGTGTGTTCTCGCATTTTGAAATGGTATAGGGAATAAGCCCTAACAAGTGCAAGTGTGATTCAGTCCCCAGAAGAGCAAAAAAAGCAGTGAGATTATTTGTGAGTAGGTGGTACTTATTTACAGCAAAAAGTTAATATCTGGTTTGGCAATTTTCTTTCTTTTGCAGCCACAAGAGATGTTTAAAAGGATGGTGGTTTACAATTCATCATTTAGATCTAACAAAAAACAAGTAAAATAACATTTTTCCATATTTTGTGTGGTACTTCTAGTTTTGACTGATCATAGATATAAAGCTTTTCTTTCTAATCCTGTTGCTCAATTTCTAAAACACTGGATGCAAGACAGCCCTAGTGCATGAAAACTGCTGGTCTTTGTGAACTTTCAGTGTGTGCCTGTAGCTCCTGCTAGTCTGCACAGATGAAGAGTGAGATCATAGTAAATAGTTCAGGTTGAACCCTCTGTGACTACTTACATGGTTAGTGCAATCTTTAAGATTGTTGAACACTGATAACTGATCTGATACTGCCAATTTTTTTTTTATATTCCTAAGGTTTTATTTTTTTCTTTTAGTCTCCAGCTGCATTGCTTTCAGTAATGAAATATTTTCTTAGTTTAATAAATAAAGCTATTATCATAACATAGTTATTGGTAGGAAATCAGAGGAACTGGTGGTGGAAAGCACTTATTCACATAGCCTTTCTGTATTGTGTAGGACTTTTCTGTGTATCACTAGTTTTGCTGGTTTCCTCTGTCATAGGGATGAAGTTTTCATCTCTTCCTCTTTGGTTGTCTGGTGGTTCAATAGATGGTTCCTTGAAGAAGTGAACTTTGTGCTTAACTTCTCTGCTGCTGTTAAATGTGCCTGTTTGAGTGCAAAGAACCTAAGTTAGATGCATTTCCGTGTTTCATGAAGATGTTGGCATACAGTTGTGAGCTCACAATGTGAACTTTTGAATGGTAAATGATTAAGCTTAATTATTTTTTTCTTTATCAGTTTCAATCTAGATCTAGAAGGGAAAACTGGATTTGACTGAGATAAATCAAACTTTGAGATTGTTCAGTTGCCATTGAATGTTAGTATGTTCTGTATATATGTAACAGTTGTGTTCTCAGCAAATATGTTTTTTTGGAAATTTTGTTATAACTGGTCATGGCTTTCTCTTTTAATAATTTTTTTGTTTAGTTCAGTCAGGTCTCAATTGCTATTGACCATGGATGCTACAAACTTCTGTGAGCAGTACCATTGGCTTAGGTGCTTGTGAGGTTTTGTGTTGGTAATTTTTTTTTCTTTTTTTAAGTAGTAACTTTACCTTTCATCTAGAAGTCCAGACAGATGGTTGTTTCGGTGCAGTTAAACATTTTAATGTTCCAGATTCTTCTAATGTTCAGTCCCATGAATGTTATTGTAAGTCAAGAAAGGATTAGAATTGTTTTAACTCTTCTGCCCGACGTGTCCTGAATAGTGGGAGGGTAAGCTTAGCACTCTGGTTTCCACTCGGTGTTCCTTGGTTCATTGGTCCCTCCTTGAATATTTGTAATGCTCATTTCTGGGAAGATTTATTACAGTTGAGTGGATGTCTTTGTTGTATTGTAGTTGTATTTGTACATTAATGGATCCGGATAATATAACTTCTTTACTTGCAGGTTTTTTTATTGTGGGTTTTTTAGTGGGGGGGGTTCCTGTTTAAAAATTATTTTCCCAGGAAAACTTTCTTCAAGGGTAACATCTGTTTTTCATGAGGGCAACCTGGGACAAAGAGAGTTCAATGACTTCCATTAGATTACATAACAAATTAGTGACTTGGCTGAGATTGGGATTCTTTCCTCTAAGTTACTTGCTCCAAGACCAAAGATGTCTACTTCAGCCATGATTCCAAAGGTCTATACAAATTCAGTTGTTCAAACTACTAGTTGTTCAGGTAGATATAATTGCAAAATGCTTCTCTTACTGTATTAGTAAAACTATTCATGATGATCAAATTCCTGGTTATTTAGTTCCTCAAAATTAGCAGTTAACAAATGTAATGCAGCCCATACTAATTTAAATGCTAAACAAGGTCTGTCATGTTCCTATTCCCAGAAGATGCTTTGAATACCTATTTCCCTATGAAAAAAACACCCACTTGTGGCATTAAGTAAAAGTCCTGGAGTTGTACCCTGGAGATTTAGCTCTCTGGGAGCCTGGGGAGACAAAGTCAGGCTTCAACCCTCGCAAATGTTTCTTCTCTCTCAGAAGAAACACAGAACAAGGACATGATTTGCTGAAGTTGGTCTTCTGATCTTGTGGAAAAGGTAAAGAGAGAGGCAGCCTGCAGGAAAGCCAGGGTTCGTGCTGTACAGTTCAGTATGCCCATGTGTAAAGACTGCCAGTCCATGCAAGAGCCGTCAGCCCACTGTTGCATGGTCTGTGTAAGTGTGGTTAGAGAAATGGGCAGCGCGGTTGTACCTTTGAGGGCCTGCTAATGCAGGCATGTGTAGTAGTGCTCACTGACTTAGTCAGAGGCAGTGGTGGTAAGGATGAGATCTGATGCCAGAGGATCATTCATAGTCATGTCAAAATTATACAGGCAACTGAGAGAGATTGTAAAGATGATAACGGGAGGAGGTGCTGAGGTTTTCTGCTGGAGCTTTGTCATTTAACAGCCAGCTCTTAAAGATACCAGAGGAACCTTAAACTGTGCATTTGATTTACAAATGGAAAAAGGCTGAGCTGAGTCTGTGTGTGTAATAGACTTTGTCATCAGATGGATCCAGTAGAAAAGAGAGCAATAATGAATATATCAAGCCTGATTACGCACTGAACTGCTGGCCTGTGTCAGATACTGGCTTGCCTCCTGTATCAGCAAAGGGTTGTGTGGTTCTGCGTTGTTCCCGTATCCTCAGGTTGTTGTAGCTTGAAGCCATAACAGTGATACAGCATTTAGGTGGCTCAGTAAAGATTTATCTGAAGTCCTGAGGTCCTTATTTTAACATGCAGGGTAAGTGCAGGGTTTTTAATCCATCTCCAGCATTGCCCATACGGTCTCACCCAGTAACTCCTAATCCTCCTCAAGAAACCTCCACCCAAACACCATTGATTCCCAAGTGCTGACTCAGAACTCTCATCTTCGTAGAAAAGGTAACTCCTGCTTTTTCCCTGCAGTGTTGGCCTGACAAGGGTAATGTACTAGGTTTTAAAAGTTTAAGAAAGGGTGGGTCTTCTCAAAGCTTAAATCTTGCTCTACCTAACTGCAGTGTTATCTTCCCCATTTCAGACACTCCCTGACAAAACTTTTAAGTCCTCCGCAGAACCGTATGAAAACAAAATTGGTGTTTGTCCTGCATTTGCTTGTGGTATGGAGCCAACTCCCTGAAACTCCATGGAAAGGAAGAGGGTCTTACAACCCAGACACCATGGAGTAGTGTTGCTGACAGGCGAACTGCAGCCTGTCACCTCTGCCTGTGTTAGTGCCAAACAGTGATAATCCCAAGAAAGGTTGCTCAGATGAGTGTGACAGAACATTTCTGCCCGTGATTTTCAAGATTTGTTTCTGTTCTGTCAGGAGGGGAACTGCAGAGCTGACAGAGTTGTAAACCATTCCTGAAAATTGCTTCGTAGTATGGCCAGCTCAAACTGCTGATCTGTCATAAGGTTTGAAATGTCTTCTGACTGTCAGGATGGACTATTTGCTACCTTTCTGTACTTTTCTCCATTCACTGTCTTCTTTCATAGCTTACAGATTTCTGTGTTCTCTCACTAATACATTAAATGGAGTTTGTGTGTTAAGTGTGTGCATGAGCCTGATGTTTTTACAGTTAACTGTTGCTTTATTTTCAGGGCTTCCAGAAATATTTGGAAGATTTTGATCCATATTCAATGGTAAGGAGAGAATTCAAATATGTCTCACTGTTTAATGTGAAATATACTGGAAAAAACACATCCTTGATTTTGAGGGCTGGGAGGGGGTAAGATTCATGCTAGTTGCTTTGCTGGGGCTTGTGTATTTGTCTTTTGTAGTCATATTGAAAAGGAGCTTTCTTGCAGGAAAAGATGATCTGGTGTTCTGATCTTCCTCTAACACTACTTTGGAGGAGAGAAAGGTCCCTTTTCTCCCATAAACTAGATAGATCAGCCTAATTGTTTTGTATTTCTAAGGTGGAAATGATTAATCATTATATCTTTTCATAGTTTACCCCAGAGCAGATTATGGGAAAAGATGTACGGCTATTACGAATTAAAAAGGTAAATATTATTTGATTGATTGATGTTTAAAGGGTTCATGTAAGCATTTCATGTACAGTCCCATTTACTGGGAAGAAGGAAAGATTAGGCTCCTGTTGATGGCAAAAATTAACAGCCTTTTCTGAACTAAAACTGTCTTTAATAGGAAGGATCATTAGACCTTGCAGTCGAGGGAGGAATTGATTCTCCGATTGGAAAGATAGTTGTATCTGCCATCTATGAAGGTGGTGCTGCAGACAAACATGGTGAGTAACAATGGGGAATTTGAATGCTCCTGCAAAGTGGCTCCTTACGTTGACTGCGAGTTGTTGACTGACTTCATAGTTATGCCTGGTGCTGAGAGGCACACTTAGATTGTCCAAGGCAGCCGAGTTCTCTCTCAGTTCCAAGGGTAGCTCAGAGGGAGGCTCATGGTTTGAAGGGAGCTGCTTAAATTAATAATTATGTAAATTTTCTAAATAGCGTTTAAGAAGAAATGGTCACTGCTGCTGTATTTTTATCATAACAGAAATTTCAATAATGTGGCCTGAAAATGTAGAGATGTTCTCTTGTTCTCTTAATATGGGCTCTACTTTTTCCAGTCTGATATTTAAAAAAAATAATAAGCCCCACCAACAACTGATTTTCTGGGGTATTCTATTAATTAAAGCAGAATATGATCTCTGTTATTTTACAATTTCCAATCAATGACATTTGTAGTACTCCCATGTGCAAAGCAATTACTAGGCCATGGCTACACTACACTGCTTAGTTTTGTTCTTAATGCTACTTTGAGTAGTAATTTGTTTTGTAAAACACTTGGTTTTACTCACGAAGTCCCACTAAATGCAAGAGCCTTCTGCCTAACAGCTTAGCTCTCTGGAAGGCACAAGAACATGCATATCAACACATCAAGGCTTTGCTCCTCCTGGAGCAAAGTATCTTTTATCCTTTCCTTGAGAACCCTGGTGATGACCAGGTAGACAGACAGGACAATATCTCCTCATGTTGTCTTTGCTAACCTTGTTCCAACCTGCACCTAAGTTCAAGTCACTCTTGTGAAAACATCTCAGACACTTGATGGCTCAAGTACTCCGTTTCTCTTTGACTCCTCACTGTTGTGAGATAAAGCTAAGGCTGTCCCCTCACCATCTGTGTTTTCCCCTCTTCAAATCCAGTCCCAGTCAGCTGGTTGTGCTTCATTCCAGATTAGCAAGTCAAAACCAGTTCTAAGGACTGAACATGCTCTTGCAAAGGAATGGCAGTCCAGCAACCCTTTGACAAATTCCACTTGTACCTTCAGGTATTTAAGTAATGCTGCCATTTTCGTAGTAGTGAAAGACTACAATCAACCACAGTTTGTCAGCTGTATAGGTGGATTACCCAGAGAAGCAAACTGCTACTATGGAAGATCTCGCTGAACTAGTTTCTTACTGATCATGATCAGTAAGAGATTAGTGTGGCTTTTCCATGCCTAAAAATTCCTTTTGTCTCTAGCAAACTTTCTTGTCTATGCCAATTTTTCATGTAAGCCTTCACATCTAGTGAAGACACTTTTCATTATACTCCGTACTGCATGAATATAGGACAGAAGAGATTTTTTTTTTTTTTTTTTGCTTATGTGTATGTTTACCATATTGGTCTTTTCACCAGGAGGCATAGTGAAAGGGGATGAAATACTAGCTGTAAATGGCAAGATACTAATTGATAGCAGGCTGTCAGAAGCACAGGCAACTCTAGCAAAAGCTTGGAACATGGGTGGGGTAAGTAACCTGGAATATTTTTTCATTCAACCTACAATGCTATACTTTTCTTCCATGACATTGTCACATCAACATAAATAAGGCTGCAAACTTCAAAAGTAGCAGGTATGACATGTACTACCAAAGTGAGCTGAAATCTGCAGAAGATATTGGTATATAGTATCTCTCAAAATCATGCATGTGATTTACTGTGAAAGTTCATGGCATCTAGCCACATGTCAAGATTGATATTTAAACACATTACATTCTGAGTGTTTATAGTACGGTTATCTCTAGAATCTCTCTTTAGTATTGAAAATTATTTGCAAGCTGATTGTAACTTTATGGTAATAGCTTAGCTTATCTTTGATTTCTTAATGTACAAATAACAGTGCACTTCAGCTACAGTGAGT
>NW_010133831.1:0-16877 GCF_000699245.1 Pterocles gutturalis | reverse complement strand
CAGCAGGAACTGCATTAATTGCTAAGGTGACCAAATACAGGATGATTCTTAGAATAATTATTTTAAAAAGCTTGTTCCAAGACCAGTAGATTTTTCTTTAATTTCAGGATACAAATCAAACAGCTCAATCTTGGAGTGGTCTTCCCATAGAAGTCTTTCATAAAGATCTTTCTGCTGCTCCCTGTGGTTTTCAAGGAGTAGATTGCCTTCCTGATTCTCTATCTGATATTCTAGGGTGGTCCACTAACTGTGTCTAAAAGCAGTATGTAGCAGCACGTTTGCCTGTGTCTTTCTTTTTCAGGATTGGATTGACTTAGTCATTGCAGCATCACCTCCAAAGGAATACGATGATGAACTGTAAGTTCATAAGCTTTCTTTCTCGGGGGTTTAAAAGGCTAGTAACAATAGTCTATACAGTTTGGGGTTTTTATTTCAAATATTTAATTCTTGTGGACTGTATAGCCTTCTGCATCACATGGATGCTAATTTGATAGTTATAAGTAGCTATTGTGCATTATAGCAGTGGTTCCCAGATTTTTCAAAATGCTGATTCTCAGAATTGGTTATACATAACTACACATTCATACTTTTGGCTTAAAGTTTGAGGGGTTTTGTGGGTCGTTTGTTTGTTTAAAAAAAAAGCTTACTGCTGTGTGGGTCATTTGCTGTGGTTCCATGGATCATAATTTGGGGAAACAAATGCCCATAAGCATTATTCATCACAACCAGACATTGAATTATCTTTTGTGGTTTTTTATTAATTAGATTGCAGTTACTATCCTTGTCTAAGCCAACCTAAGTATAAAATTTTCTAAAGAACTAAGAGATTTGTGTGTCTTGGCAATTTGTGACATTCACAGAGTCCTTTATTTAAGGATAGTCAGCATAGGTGTGAAACAGAAGAAGTCATGGCTTAAAGTGGGATAGAGGTATCATAGAATCATAGACTGGTTTGGGTTGGAAGGGACCTTAAAGACCATCGAGTTCCAACCCCCCTGCCATGGGCAGGGACACCTCCCACTAGCCCACGTTGCTCAAAGCCTCATCCAGCCTGGCCTTGAACCCCTCCAGGGATGGGGCATCCACAGCTTCTCTGGGCAACCTGTTCCAGTGCCTTGCCACCCTCACAAAAAATTTCTTCTTAATACAACTTGCTTTACTTGGGACAAACAGTTTCAAAACCAAGACCAATGTTTTCTAGCTTGACTGAAGGAAAAGGTTTCTTGAAGATATCCTTACTATTAAATAAAAAGACAGAAGAAAGCTTTGCAGTTATTAACCTGGACTCCTGCTCTACGTAGAGTACTAAAGTATGAGTTGCTGTAAATCAGTATACTTTCACTGGCTAACACCAACAGAAGATTGCTGTAGAATTGTGTTTAATACCTGTGCATAAACTAACAAGCAAGGAATAAACTATCACTGTTATTTTTGTTTTCATGTCCTGTGTATTTAGCCCTACTATTCCTTCATCAGCAGTCAGTCCCAACACCCACAGAAAGGTTTTTGAAGGCAGTGCGCCCGTGTACAGACAAGGGTATCTCCTGCAGCTGTAGCCACTGCAGTGTTCCCTCACGGTGAATAGCCAGACCTGGTTAACATGACTGTCCCTTGTGAGGCTGCGTTATTTTTTCAGCACGTGCCTGGCTGTTCATTGCATGCCACGCTTGCTTTTGTTCCTGGCATGCTGGAGTGTTCTTTGGGCTTTTGCCATGCCTGTTGGATTAAAATATAAGTATTTAATTTCTACTGCATAATGTCCCTTAGAAGTCCTCTGCAAAATTGGTTTATCTGCCAGGCTATAATATAAATAAGCCCTGCCTAAATGAGTGGGATTAATTTTTTTTTTCATTATCTGTGGACCACTGCTGTGACTTTGTAAGTACATAAGTGTTTATATATATATATAACTACAAATTGCTTCTTTGTTAAGGCTTGTCCAAAGAACAAGTTTCCATTTGTATTACATGACAATGTGCCTGTAAACAAGTATTCGTGAGTGTTTGGTTTTCCCTGAAGTTTGGCTGTGTTAATTTGTCACTATACAATGAGTTTGTCCCAAAGCTTATCCTTGTGTCACAAACTCGGTTTACTGTGTATGGTTTCTCTATGCTGTAACTACTGTAAGTACAGTAATAGATCTCTAGAAGAACCATGGTAAGTTTTCTTGTTGCATGTGGGTATTTTTAGTCTTAGTTATTACTTACAGTAAAAATCAAAATGAGTCAACTGGGATCTAATTTTATATAAAATAGTGCTTAACAGGAAAACTAAAAATTGCACTATGGCTAACAACATGTTTCACTATCTCTTTTTCTTCTTTTTTTTTGCAGGACATTTTTTTGAAGAAGCCTGCACTGGAGAAACGAAGTCTTTCCCCCTGCAGAAACCTGCTGCTCTGTAAATTAATAGGAAATCAATAGCCACATGAAATGCATCTTTATATGAAAGTAATGTGAACAATCAGACCTGTAAATTGAACTAGAGACATCAGATTTTTCAGGTAATTTAAGTAGTTTCAAATCATTCTGTAGACATACAGGAAGAAACTTTTGCAAGGTCTTTGAGGAGGACTGCCAGTGAGCATAGTTCGGTCTGTAAGAACTCAATCAATTTTTCCTATTTTGAGGGGCCAAATTTATCTTCCAGTTTTCCTAGAAATAGACACCAAAATGACAAACCAAGAAAGAACACAGATGTCTGTTCCCACATGCAACACTTGCGATTACACGTTCACAGGCCAGTTTGGGTGTGAAAAGGATTATATTTTTACTCCATAGATAAGTGATTTTCCATGGAGAAATGGGAATGTACTTAGGTAACTTCTGTTCTCACTCATATTCTTGTAGCTTTCTTAATGTCCATTTCTGTTGCTCCATTGTGAGTTTTTGACTATAAAAACCCTGCCAGTGGAAGAACCAGTAATACTAGGAGTGTTGGCATGATAAGGAATAATTTCAGTGATGCTTGTGCAGTATAAAGAATCTTCTCTACCAGCAAAGTAATTAGCTAGAGAGTAGTCTAGATAAAATCATTATGCGTAGTCACAGTTATACTAACAAATATTTGTGTTGGTGGTAAAAATTACTCCCTCGTGTAGGCATGGGTGGAAAGTTTGGGTGTGATTTACAGCCTGCAGTTACGTACTTTGATCTCAGTGAGGCTATATATGTCACTAAACTATGGAGGAAGTCACCAAGTGCAACACTTTGCTTTTGGTGACTGTATGTCTTCTGTTCAAGTAAATGCCTCAAGACCATAAAACCTATACTAACCTGACTTTAAATAAGTATGATTACAGTTGTAGACTTAGTAATTTGTTTATGTTCTCAAGATATCTCCTTAGGAATGTCATTGTCTTCCTTCCTTCCATAATTCTACCAGTTTGTATTCTGTTTCTCATATTGTGTTTAGATTTTTTTCTTACCTGGACTGATGAGAGCCATTTTATTGTTCTTTGGCATATCAAATTCTCACTGAAGTCTTGCCTTTTCAGGGTTTGAAACTTTGCTATTTTTCTGTGTTACAGAAAGAAATTACGTTCCTGACAACTCTGTACTTATATGGAGATGATTAATTACGTTTACTTTCTTCATTTGCAGTGTTGTTCCAGTATGCCAATGAATGTGTCTGGCAGGGTACACATGTTAGAATGTTAAAAATTTTAACTGTTACAACTAATCCAGAAATAAAATTGCATTTGCCAAATGGAAGCAGTCTTGTTTCCTCTTTCTCTTTGTGTTTGTACATCATAGTAATAGTTAATCTGCTAAAGTACACAGATTTCTGAGTTGATCTTTAATAACAGACCCATTTGCAACAGAATGCCACCCTTGTGGAATTCAAAAGAAAATTCACTCTGCACAGTAGGAAATTGTCATTTGGCTGAGCTGCAGTAATCTTTTACTGAACTTTTATGGGCAGATCTGGTCATTTGATAGTTGGCAAGCTACTGAGTGCATCTGCTCTTATTTTGTTTGCTACGTCTTTAGGTGCATCTACCCAGAGATGTACGCTTCTTAACCAACAGACTAATCCAAATGCATCAAGATTAGCACCAGAGGGAAAAATGCAGCAAGATGTGCACCTCCTGCTGCTTTGGTTCCCAGTTGCCTACATACTGCAACCATCTGGACTGTATGACAATACAGATAGATGAGTGATGCTATCAAATGTTCTCTTAAGGAATTCTATGTACCAGCAAATAGAGAGCCACAGTAAAGCGCCGGTAATGAACTTCAGCCTGCAGTCAGTGCTTGATTGTGCTAATCACTGCCTCAGCACACTGTGAAATATAACACAGAAAACTTAAAGGTTAGATATTAGAAATATTTTTACTGGTGTTATTTTTTCAGAGACAAAAGGAGCACAGAAGACTGAGCTGGAAAATCTGTAGGAGTACCAGCAGTTGAGTTGTAGTCTTGCTTCTTAGTCACAAAACTGTCTTTCTTCTCCCCATCTGCCCTGTTAACTTGATTTGCTTGACTACAGCTTAAAATGCATTAGAGGCCATTGAGGAAATAGTTCGTGCTCATTACTTTCTCATAAGAAAGTGTTACTTTGTGTGTTTAACCTGTGTTAGGATGGCCAAGTTGCTTCAGGCGATTGTAAGGAGGTGGTGTTAGAAAAAAGGAGGCTGAGACTTCTGAAATCTTAAAATGGTCTTAAGCCATTAGTCAGGTAATTTTTTACTTTTTCTGACTTTCACTGCACTGGGACTGGATCACATCTTTCATTTGCCAGCTAGCTCAAGGAGTTGGAGAAAGCTACAAGAAAATACAGTTTTCAAGCAACTTCCCTTTCAGTTACTTTGGTGTGTATGAGCAGTGTCCCAGATGTAAATCATTTAAACAGGTGCCCATTTGAGTTGCTACTGCGTTGTTTTCTGCTGGCTGTAATAGTACGTGTGCCTGTGCCTCACTCCAGTTCAATCAAGCCAGCTGTGAAAAGATAACAGTAGGGTAAATGGGACTTTCTCTTTTTTTTCAGCCAATGCATAGTTTCCATTGGGAGTATGGAAACTCTGACCTGATGGACAGAGCAGGAAGAAGTCCAAGTACTTCATTGACAGTATCATGAATGCTTCAAACTGCTTTTAACATAAGATGGTTTTTTGTTTCCCATTTGCTGTAATCTCAGAGGGAATATGTGTATTTTCTCAGAGCTGTTTGTTTGGTTAAGACTGCTAAGACCCACTATCTCTCCCTATGGAATAATAACCCAGTGAAAGAGTTTCTCAGAACTGTTAACAATCATTCTTATTCTCTCAGGAATTTCTGGGTTGTGTTAGTCATAGCGTTGGCTTCAGCATACCCTCACAGTTGCTGAACTGGAGCATGAATTACATTAGAGACTTGTGACTTTAACATCTGCTCTGTGAGCCTGTGCATGCCTGTGTGCATGCAAAAAAACTGTGAAGCCCTATGGATCAGAACCATGACATGCATTAGAGGGTAGGCAATACCATCGTTTATTACTCATATAGATATTAGCATTGGGAAGTCCTTGATCTATTTATTACTGCTATTCTACTACAGTAATAACTCATAATTTAGCCATTATTTATCATATGACCATGGCATCTTTTAAAACTTGTAAGTACATTTCAAAGAAGTTATGATTAAGAAATGCTCTATTCATAAACAAATCTATATAGGTAAATGAGAGGTGTGTGTACACACCAGTAAGATTTTTATTTTTTTATCAATTTAATTTGAGTAGCACACGTACAAATAATCTTAGCATTTCACAAATATGAGATTTAACCTCTGAAAATAATTAGGTTGTTACAAACAAATTATCATGGTTTCATGTCAAAGGTTGTATATTTGGTTTAAAGGAACTTAGTACACAACAGCCGATCCATGTTTTCCATATGCTTTAGCTGTATGTTGACTTTGATACAGCAGAGTCAGACTCAGGGTAGCTGCCGTGGAACTCTTAGGCACCTTTCACCAAAGAAACGTCCCCCTGGGATCTGTGGTGATGTAAACAAACTGTCACCTTTATGCCATCTAAGGACTAGGTCTAGTGTAGAGAAGTCAGCATTTTACCTATAAGGAGCTGGCCCTTAGGATTATGAATCTAAACCCCCTTATTATCAATTTACGATAAGCTAGTAAGTGTTTGATCCTGATACCAAGTTTGTCCTCTAGTGTTTCTCTGCCCATCTGCCTATTTTATCTTTTGCTGTTGTTCTCAGGGGTTTTGTGGGGTTTTTTTTCTGACCTTCAGAAATTTCTGGAGCAGATTCCAAAGTTCCCTTCTTGCAGACTCAAAATCTGAGAAGGCTCCAGGTAGGCTGCTCACAAGTCATGCAAACTGTTTTCATGGAGATTGACTAGGATGCTTTCTTTCTTCTTTCCTAAGGAAGGCAGCAAAAAGTTTGCTGCTGCTGGAATACTGGAGGCCTCTGCTGGAATATTTCTTCCTCTATTACTAGATCTGCATTTGCTGCATTATTGGAGGAAACAAATAATAGTACAGCAATTTGGTGGGGCTCAGGGTCTATCTATATTTATAACAAGGTAACGGGCTATTTTTGATCTTTGCTGAAAGCATCTAAGATGAAAGAGGAAGTAGAGACAGACGTAGATAAAGCAATCAATAAGATTTCTGTTCTCTAGAAAAAAACTTGTTGAAATGTGAAGCCCATTCAGCTTTAAGAGGATCATGGATTACAGGTAAGAAAATAAATACTTTTTGGACTGTGATGCTAGATGTGTATGATAACTGCAGACTGGCAGCTGTTGGATACTTAAGTCTGAATGGCTGCTGTTCGACTCAGACTGGAAAAAATGTGGAGTCTGATATACTGCAGATAGTAGCTTCATCCAGTATCATAAAACCTGCTGCATGATTAGTAGTGGATATCCCTTGCACGTTTGAAAGGTAATTGTGTTTGGTAGATAACTTCCCACTTACAAGGTAACCATAGACTGGAACAAGCAAAGCTCTAATACAGCAAAGCACTTAAGTACATGCTTAAATTTAAGCATAGGAGCCAATCCCATTGACATAGGTTGAGTTCATGAATACTACTCAGGCTGAAGTACTTTGCGGGATTGAGGCCTGAAGTCAAAATCTGAAGGCAAAGCATGTCTTAGCCCTGGAGATGCTTATTATGGAAAGCTGTTATTGTTAATGTTAAGGTTCTGGTATTCATGTTGAATTTCAGTTCTCCTTAATTTTTTCAAATAATCTTTAAAGGTTATTCTTCCCATCAGCCCCCACTGCTCATTTTCTTGGCTTGTTGTCCTCTTATCTTTTCTCACCATTTCTCTTCCAGACATCAGTAGAACTCATTAGTCTTTAACAGCTGTAACAGAGTTTGTTTGTATGATGCTTAAAAGAAATTTTGGGAGAGAGAGACTAAGACCTTCCCAATATAAACTGAATAAGATAGAAATCAGTCAGCTTTTTTGAGGGCAAGGACTTTTCTAAACAGTAGGGAAATAAGAAGGAAAGTTACTAATGGTTCTAATGGTTATTGTTTATGTAAGGCTATCCCCTCAACCCCCCACCACCCCCAAGAAAAAACGTTTCAAATTAATTTTCTCTAAGTTTTTCTTCTCTTCTCTCTGCCTTTCACTTAAACAGTTCTGGATGCTTTAGCAAGAGGTGGACTGAGACCCCCTGTTCATGCTGGCCACAGCTTAAAGTTTTTGAGCTTTAATGCCACTTAAAAGAGAATGTAAATAAGACTAGATAGAAAATGTGATTAGAAACACTGGGCACAAAATTAATATTTGATTAAAATCTTCTGATAAGTATTTCCTTGACAAGGTGAGATAGCTTTTCAGGGTTATCCAGTTATCCTTTGGAACTGGTAGATTATAATTGTTTAAGTAACAGTGGTTTTTTGTTATCCTTCTTCCGCCTCCCAGCTTAAAACGTGAAATTTTCAGAGGTGAGAGACCCAGGAACACTTATTGATCTGCAGCAATTCCAACAGCAAGGAAGGACATAGAGAAAGAGAGAGGAGAGATGTATGTTTACATTTTGATTATTCACAAAGAATTGTGATGAAGCAGATCTTTGAATGTGAAGCTATCAATCTGGTAAGACAGAAGAAATTGCATACTGTTCCTTAGTAAAAAACAGGCAGCTGCATCTTAGTGCAAAGGAGTGACAAGCATAGGAGAAATAGGATTTGACCTTAGGTTTAGGACTGAGACCCAAATTGGCCAATGGTATGTTCCATATCATGTGTGTCGTGCGCATTATATAGATGAGGAGCTGTCTTGGTTGGCTCTCTTGCTCTGACTCTCGGGCTCTCATCTTTTCTGGGATTGCAGTTTCAAGACTCTCCCTGCTCCAGGATCATTAGCCAGGAGTGGACTGGGTCCTGGTCGTTGGGTAGTGAGCAGTTACACTGTGTATCACTCATTTGTATATTTGTGTATTATTATTACTATTATTATTATCATTATTATTTTCAATTTTATGGTAGTTTAGTTATTAAATTATTCTTATCTCAACCCATGAGTCTCTTTTCCCTTTACCTCTTTAACTCTCTCCCCCATCCCTGGGAGTGGGGAGGATGAGCGAGCGGCTGTGTGGCATTCGTTGTTAGCTGAGTGTGTTAAACCACAACAAGATGTCAGTGCGCGTGCACGCTGTGGTCTACAAATCATGCAGTTTACCAAGATGCAAAGTCCAGATTGTGAGGAGAACGACAAAAACAAGCCTGTTCTCCAAACAACATAAAAGTTTCTCAACAGTGATTTCAGTGCTAACAGGTGGGTACAACGTAGTTTATAATGCTGTTCTTGTTGGAGTAGAGAATTTGATTGCAACAAATTAGTGTTAACACTCATAGAACAGGTTAGAATGGAGTGGTGAGCATATTTTTGGTTGTATTATAAGGGGAAAAAGGTATTTGAGTGGCTTAGTAGTAGTGATTTATCCTAGATTGTACTGCTGCAAGAAAGCTGTGTTGATTTTTAAAAAAACTATGTCAGTATTCCCATTTCTATACCTCTAGCCAGACAAACAGATGCAGAGACATTTTCTTCTGTTGTGTTATGGAAGTGCTTCATTAATTACCTTCCCGATGATAAAATTACCTGGTGTTGCCTTTTCTAAGGATGTATTTAAACCCATGTGTACATGAACAGATAAGTTTAAAATGCCATAGTAAATAGATGGAGGAAAGTGGCTAGATTTATAAATGACACAAAGGGACAAAATGCTTCCCTTCTTAACACCGGGAAAATGCACATGACCTTTATATGAGGCATGTCACCATTTTCCTAGAAAGCAGATTATACCTGAGGATTAAATCTCAGCTATTCTTTCTTTATTATTAATGTAGTCTCTTAATGATGGGGCAATGACCAGTATACTTAGCTGTGTTCCCAAAGGTGAAAGAGAGCAGAGTTCTAGCGTGTTCTGTTCCTTATCTTACAGTATCTTGAGCCTTTATGGCCCAAAATACAAGTAAATGGGGAAATGGCCAGAGCTCTTTTGAGGATGTGGTTATACCCTATCCAAAGAGCAGGCAGTTAAGCATTTAACATGTTAAAGAAGCCCTGGACAGTTTTGGGATTGGAAATGTATAGAAAGCACTGTTACTTTTTCTGCCCAGTTACACTGAGCATGTGCTGAGGATGTATCCCTGGCACATATGAGAAAATCATCACTTGTGAGTGCTTTCCAGATGGATGTGGTTGTTCTTGTGGTCCCCACTGCATTGGTGTTACGCTATAGATGAAAAGCAGACAGCAGATGATTGTGCGTAATAAACTTCCACGGCTGAGCCTTGATCCATGACATCCCCCTTTGCATTTGGACTGCTAAAAGTGTCCATGAGCTTGTATTGCCTTCTTATCACAGAAGACAAATATAGCCTGAGGAAAGCATTCTGGGACAGGCTTCTTAAAACCATGAAAAAAAGATAGAATGGGGAATAATTCCATATAGAAGGGAAGATCAGAGTCTGGAAATTGTACCCTGCATAGATGGTTCTGATACATCCACTTGTGGTATCAAGTGGGCAGACAGAGCGTTTGTGCCTGCACAGGGCTGGCCAGGTGCTGAGGAACCTCAGACTTGGGCTGAAAAGTGCCTGGGGCTGTATGAGGGTATCAGGCTCCTACTAGGGAGACCCTACAAACTACTTCCTGTCCAGTAAAGTGTTTCTCTTTACTATGTTTTACAAACTGGTCTCATAGGCTATTTATTCTGAACATTATAAAACTGACCACAATGTTCATTCATGTTACTTGTCAATTCTCGTTATATTCTCAGCGTGATTTTTAGCTCTGTCAATCACAGTTCTGTGCAGCTTGGAGGCTCTTTTAGAGTTTTATCACACTGCACATTGACCACTGGGCTCATGAGCCTGAGTTGTTTTCTTAACTAATGCTATAGAGTGCTATAGAGTTGGTCAGGGACTGGTGGCCCCTCTCAGTTTTCTGTGTGCTAACAAGACCGCCACGGTGGTATGTGCTGGGCAGTTGCTTTTGCTCCTATCTGGAATTTTCCCTCTTTTCCTTTGGCCAAAAATACAAATGTGAGCCAAACTTGCAAATAGGCTTAACCCCCTTGGTGCTGCATTTTTTTGCCCAATTTCAGGGGTTTTTATAATGTATAATGATTTGAGGGTTTGATATTCAGTTTGTCATATTTATTCTAGTTACAAATTTGTGAGCAGGATCTATGGACACTTAATATTAAATAAATGTTTTGTCCTGCTGTAGAGGGCAAAGAGTAGTGTCAGGTTTCATTATTGGAGAGAGTTGTGACGCTATCTTCTTTCTCCTTTTACAAAAGCTACTTGATTCCTCCTCAATACAGACAGTATGAAGAATAAGTATGCAGAGGATTGTATCTCTGGCTGGTTTTCAGGCTGAGGCTGTGGACCGTTTGCTGTGAGGATATTCAGGATTTATTGCTGCCAGGTAACAGTTTCACAGACTGTAGTTACTTCCATGAAAAGCTTCCACACCTACAAATGCAGGTACAGTACTTCGCTGTACACAAACAAAACTGTACTACTCCAAAACAATGAGCTCCAAGTTAAAATTGTCATGGAAAAATGCAAAACAATAGGGAAAATAGAGAAGTTCCCACTGGCTAGGAGTTCAGTTACTAAGTAGAAAGTTAGTAAATTAATTTTCTTGGTATTTCATATGGGTATCAGTTGTTTTAATTCCCTCTGAAAATCCCAGATGTGGGCTGAACTCAAGAGGAAAGCCTCCTGAAACAGGCTTTTGACAATTAATTAGTTATATGGTAAATTGCAACAGGGAATAAACAGTCTTGGCTAATTCAGGATCAAGCTTTTTATGCATATTATTTTTTTAAAATAAATGTACAATGTGGGTTTTTTCATTGTTTTGTTTTAAGAACTAAAATAAATGCCACATTGCAATCTATTAAAAATAAATGGAAGAGAAATTTGTAGTGAAAAACCTCATTAAACTGCAACACCCTTTTTCTTTTTGTCAATATTTTGTATAATTTTGTCAAAAAGTGGTGAAATACACAAAAAATTCCAAATCCAAGTCTAAATTGATAGCTTTAGGTTTCTCTCTAACTGTTGTGTCAGTTTTACTCTCTGGAGAAATGGAGTATAGCCTGGAACAATTCCTGGGTGCTGAATTAACAAATCAACTACCTACAACTCTCTAGTGTGCCTGAACAGAAAACGGTTTCCTATTCTGAAGAGGAAAGATGGTAGCTTCATTTTGTTTCCAATAATCTTTAAGAAACAATTCAAATCTTAGTTTTCAGTTGAATTTCTGGTTTTGGAAATGTTCCTAGAAAGGCCAGTGACTTTTAGCCCTGTTATATTTTAGAAATTAATGCTAGATATGTGTTTATTTGTTAGTGTGTGTGATTCTTATAGTATAAACAGGCAAAATAATATTTCATATACAAGAGTCCATCTACAAGGCATGCATCATAAAGTCACTTAACTGGATCAGTAACTATAGTAACATTTGCTGCAGAATACCACACTGGAGCCAGCACACGAGTTGTTTATTGGCATGAGTTAGTCCACAGCACTCAACCTATTCTCCTGAGGAAAGAACAACACTTGTACTACAAGTACTACACAGGGAGTACTCAAAATAGTAACCATTTAAATGCTGGAAAAATAAACTAAGGTATAATGGGATCAGTGAGATCATGAGGAGATTGTAAGAGTACCTCTAGGTACAAGGATAGTCAGGAGTGGACAGGAAGTTGGCTTAGGACTGATTTTTCAAAAATTACTGCTGCTTTGGTTGCCTCAGCATTTCTCAGCTCAACTTAAAATATTTTCAAGTGTTGAGCACCAAACCAAGGTAACTGAAGCTGGAGTAATTAATTACCTTCCAAAATACTTATAGGATGAAACAGAGCTGTAGGTGGAGTAAACAGGTGGGCAGGTAAGAGGAGAAGCAAACCTTTTACTGGAAAGCTGTCTCTTCTTTGGGGATGAGAAGTGGATGCCCAGAGGACAGAGAACCGTAACACCTCTGCGTAGTGAGAGCAAGTTGCAGAGTATTGCCGCTCGAGGGAAGCACTGTACATGGAGAATGTTGTCCTCGTTGTTATGAAGAATCCTGGTGATGCAGGAGGGCAGCGGAGCATCAAGGTGTGTCCTTAGGTCATGCTGGTACAGGAGATAGCCCACAGCCCTGCAGCTGATTCACCATGCTTTTGCCAAGTATCACCAAATGCATGAGTGTTTGTTTAACGCCTCAAAGGAGAGTGAGTGGAGAGAAGAGCAAGTTTTCCCCAGGTTTCAAGTGCCGTGTGGTATGGCCCAGTCAGCGCTGCTCTGGCTGTATTGAGCTAGGAAGCCAGTGTTCAGCTGAGGAGCTAGTTCAAAGCAAGTATAACTGCTTGCCTCAATGTTCTGTTGTATGTTGTAAAATGTGTTTCACAAAATAACAATAGAGGTCATGTATGTAGCTGAAGCCACAAGATGCCTGAAGAGTATTCAAGGACTTAAGCATTGTCCCACAACAACATAGCGTGTCTCCCTCAGTCGTAGATAAAGGAGAATGGCATTCAGAGAAGATCAAGTGGAGAAAAGAAGCGCAATAACCATTTTGCTGTGTGAAATACAGGAGACAAACCAAACATTTGAATAGATAATATGTGTGCTGCTGTTTTTGGTGATGTAACAAGTGGATGCAGAAGAGTTCCCATTCATTAGTTTCAAGGGAACTCTGTGGCACATACAAATAAGCTGTTCTAATCTAACACACTTATCTGAGTATTTGCCTAAAGATCATTGTCAAAGAGCTTGTGTTTTGTTTCCATTCTAAGATAGATCTGCTTACTCATAGGTTCTTTCTTCATTTTTAATGAAGGGCAGCAATTAAAAATTAATAATGTTTATTTAGAGAAAAAACAGCCATTTCTGTGAACCTCTGTGCTATTATGCGTATTGCACTATTTTGAATAGTAATAGACAATTTTTACAAATAAATTTAATTTGCTTTGTCAAATGATATCTTCTATGAAATAATAGAATGAACGTCTTTGTTCCGTAAGAGTAAATAAGTTTTCTCTGGAGGTGATTTTTCTCAATTTTTTTTTATTTTTTTTCTCTCAACCTTTCCCAATGTGCTGTTGAAAGGGATTGGTAGTTTCCCCCTATTCATGTAAACTGCCTTTCCTCTCTACCTGTAAGAGCAGAATTTAATAGGAAGCTAAAGTAATAGATCAGTACATCTTGTTTAGCAAATTCTAAATCACAATAAGGACTTGCTTTATTAGTTTTTTTCTGACTAAGATTTCCTCTTGATACTTGGTCCCATTAATGACTTTAAAATACACAGGAAAGTGAAATTCTCCTGCTTGATGACTAAACTTATGTGCTTAACTAACTAATCTTTAATATGGGCTGTGGATCAGAACTCTCAGAAGTCTATTTTTCTTTATCTGTGTTTCTAGATGCAAACAAAAGCAAAAACCTGCAGAGTGATCCATAGTAGCGACCCATGATTTTGGGGGGTAGACTGCTTCCCCTACATAGCACTGTTGAGAAAGAGAGGTCAGTGGAAAACAGCTGAATAAGAGAAGCAAGAAACAAATGACAAAAGAAAAATGAAAACTTCCACTTAAATGAATATTCAAATCTGTTAAAAACAGCTATCAGGTTTTAAATTTTGAAGTGTCAGTACTTTACTGCAAATACCTAAACCTGTCTGCATCCTATAGACAAACTCAAATTCCAATGCAAGCATTAAAATGATTTTTCCTTGAATTAAAAGGGTTGGTTTTGTCTGCATGGAATTCAATTTCAAACAATCGCTGTGCTTCCAAAATATTTCTAGTTACCTATTGAATGTGTTGGTTGCTGCCAGGATCTAACTTGATTTCTCATTTCTAATAGATGTGCTGAAACCATGAAGTAGAAAATTGACTACTTAGGATATGGAAATAGTCAGAAAAGATTGAGGTGAAAAAAGATCTAATAGGACATTTGAGAAAAATTGGGTTGTACTTGAAACGTGCAGGACATCACCATGGGCCTATGGTCTAGGTTTGGAGTTCATATAAACTGTTGGTCCTGTATTGGTTTTTGTCTTTTCTATATTTTGAATAGTAATTCTGTTCTCACAAAGCTTCACAAAGATGCAGCTTTGAGGGGGGGGAAAAAAAATCCTCTGTGACCTGCTCCAAAGCCCGCTGGACAGAGGACTAGTGGGCAATGGCATCTAAGCTGTTCAGAAAAGGATGAAACTGTCCTAGAATTGTTTTGTGAAGTCAGAGAATAGCTCTTTCACCATTTGATGGTTTAGTGAGCAAAACCTGTAGTAGTCTAAATTCCGCACTCTTGATTGCATTGGCACTCCAGGCATTGTTATTGGAGGTGTGAGATCTGTCAAGTTTGCGTGCTCAGTTTACCAAATACCTGTCAGTGTAGGTTTTTTCAGTATTTCATTAAGTAGATAATTGTAACCCAAGACCCTTTCCCATTTAATCCATCACCTTTTTGTTAAGGTTGCCAACACGTTTCTGACTCACCTGTAGCTCTGTGATGGGTACACATCTGCTGTAGGACCTGGACTGAGATAATTTTAAAGCACCATGTTAACGATGTAGTCTTGGCTACATTTGAAAACTGTTGAAAAGATAAATTTCAGATTCCAAACTATGGAGTCTCCTGATGTTTTGTTGTTTGAGAAATATGTTTTTTAAAATATTGTGATTGACATCTTGTAGTAAAGGAAGATAGTCTCAAGGTTCAGAGATCATGCAGGGACTGGAGATGTGAGCTCAGTTCTCGGATTCCTTTGGAGACTTTGGCAAACTTAAACTTCTGTGTTTAGTTCTCTGGCCACAGTGAAGGTGATGATGATTCCTCCCCCAAATCTTACCCCATGAGTTAAATTATCTTAAAGTGTAAACTGTCAAGAGTTCTTTGCTGTTATTTGTTCATCTGTAACACAGAGCTCTTGTGTTAATTGGGGCCTCAGGAAATAATAAAATATAAATTATTTTAAAATTATCTGCATGTAAACTGCACATACTGTTCATTAAATGACTATTAGGATGACAGAGATGAGCTTAACCAGAAACTGAGATGAATGCTGGATTCTGTCCAAAACTTTAAATAATTATAGTCTTTCCAGGGTGGGCGTAACTTCACCGTTTGAAACCAGATATACACAAGATTTGGCTTGGGCTTTGTCTTTTAATTTTTATTCTTAACCACACTGCTGTATCCCAGAAAGACCCTATATAGGAAATATGCTGCATGCAGAGAATTACTTTTTCTTTCCTCCTGTCTGGCAGCAAGATCAATAAAAGCACCATGGCAAAAGTAATTTTCAGGTCTATTAGTGGAACTGTCTGTCCTAGAAATTGAATGCTCTGTTATGTTGAACATCCATAGCTTGATCATTAAAGGAAAAAGAGGGAAATTTTTCATTTATGGGTTTGTTTCCCTAAGAGGCATTTAGTCAACTTATAGCTTTTGCATTTTGAATAGTTAAGCCTGGATATGTGGGCATTATTTGTTTGTATTTCTTTTTGTAGGATGTGGCAAGTTTTATTGAAAACTCAGCTAAGCAACAGACAAGCATGACTGGGAATGAAAGGACCTCCAAGGGAAAGGATTTGGTTATCGATCTGAGGTTGAGTATTTCATGGCTACATAGCAGAGAGATTTGAACCTCAGCCTTTGACTCAACCTGTGCTTGGAAGTATAAGCCAGGAGCAAACTTCTGACACGACATTTTACTTTCCAGTGTTATCCCCCAGTCTGGACGTATTTGATTAGAGTTGTTTGGTGTTGGCTCAGCTGAGCCTAACTTCTACTTCAAGAAAAAAAGGTTTGAAAAGTTTGATTTATAGATTATTTTGATATACATAAAATTGCTTAGGAAGGAATGTGGAATCCACTCAAATTAATTCTCACAGACTGCAACAGTCTTGGTGGGGAAAAAAAAATAAGTTAGGCTTGAACTCATTTTAGGGGTAAAAAAAGGTAAAGCAGGAACGTAATAGTTGTTCAGGAGATGGTGTTGATGTCTCCTTTGAAGACAAGGTGCAGCTGTTTACACGATTTAATCTAATAATACCTTCATCATAGTGGAGAAAAAAGTGCAAAGCTGACAAGGTTAAAAAATATACTTCTTGTAGTCTCTAGTTCCTCTGTCATCACTAATTTAGTGCTGCTTTTTTTTATGTTCTGTCATATTAACGATGTGTAAAATGGTGCATTACCGAGCCCCGAACAGCCTGGAACGCTGTTCTCCGTTGCCGTAAGGTAACCGCGGGCTATTGCATTACCGAGCCCCGAACAGCCTGGAACACTGTTCTCCGTTGCCGTAAGGTAACTGCGGGCTATCGCATGGGTCTCTAGTTCGTCCCTATCCATAGCCCCGGACCCCATCTCTACCGGACGCTCCCGCATCCTTCTG
>NW_010133830.1:0-20039 GCF_000699245.1 Pterocles gutturalis | reverse complement strand
CCCAGGCCATTCTATGATTCTATCATTCTGTGATTATGGTTTTTTATGGTGTTATAGCATTTTCTGCATTATTGGTGCTTCTGCAATACAAAAAACTAATAAGGTAATGAGAATCAAATTTCAGTAGACATACTCTAGTAGCTATTCCAACCAGTAGTTTTATTACTCTCTTAGGCTTTTTCTTTTTTTTTTTTTCCTCCAAACCATGGAAAAGATCCATGCCACTGAGCCTTAAAGTATCTCTTTGGCTCCTGGGGAAAATTATTAACTTTTGTTTGAACAGGATTTTAATTTTGTGTATCCTGCTTGAAAGTTTATTTCCCATTTTAAAATAATGCATATAATTCATAGAGACAGAGAGCTAATAGCAGCAAATAACATTCGGTTTCAATTCATACAGATTAACAGGTGACTGAAAGAAAAATAAAGTACATGTAGGCCTGCTTAAGATGAGGGAGGCTCCCCGCATACATGACTTCTCAGCTCTGAAGTTCATAGGATGGTTAAAGCAAAACCAAGATCCTATAGTTTTTTCTTTGTTGACAATGAAATTAGGGAGCAGAATTCTGTCTATTTATTACGTTGATTCTGTTCACCAGTAAACTACAGAAGGCAAATGAACCCCATCAAAAGCAAGTTCTTCACTTAGCATCTGTTGACAGGCACCTCTGAAGTGAGTGGCACTGTGCCTAGGGTGTCACTCAGCATAAACGCTTTACCTGCCTTCTTCAGCTAGTAGGATTTTAAAATTAATTATAGAAGGCTGCATCAATCAACAATGTTCAATTTGTATATCCAATGGTGTTTCCAAGGCTGTGCTGGCTTGAATATTTTATTGGTTTGCAAGATTATGTAATGATGTCTCAGAGACATATCTTGATTAAGTATGATACTTATATTGCCTCATACTTCAACATTTTTAGTTTTAAAACACTTAAAATAGGAATCTTAGTCTTGTAAATCATCCTACTCTAGCTACAGACCATTGGCTCACTCCAAAGGGGCATCAGTTGTACTCCTTCCATGTATAACAAATGTAGATTTAAGATCGTACAAACTTGACTACTAACTTTTGGTTTGAAAATGTATTAGTAGGCCTCGAAATGAACAATACTGGGCAAAAAGCAGATCACAATGAATTAAGGTAATACAGGAAACAGTGCTATATTTTCAGTGATTAAATAGCCTGATAAAACTATTGAATTCTTTTTGTAAGAGCCAAAGAGTGACAGAGATTTAATAAACATTTAGTATCTGCTTGACATTCAAAAGGCTGACAAATGCAAACAAATCTTTGTCCTCATTTTCTCCAGTCTGACTAAATGGCAATAAAATGGTCAGTCCAGAGTTGACTTTCGTAATATAAGGCTATAAACGGCTTTTACAGGGTCACTGAGTCCAGCTCCTCGTTGTAAGCAAAGCGTCAGAGATGTCCTTTCTTCAAAGTTATCAAGTTCCCATCTCCTAATAATTAGATGTGTTGTTCACTGTCCTTTAATTATATCCTCAGTGACATTGCAGAAAACTGATTCCTTCTTTGTTTACATTACTTTAATTTATGGAAAAGTAGTACACCTTTGGGTGGAACATACACGGGCTCCTCTCCTTTAGCTACTGTAATAAACCTCTCCTATTACTTACTGTAACAAGATGTAGTTAAAGCGTGTATTATAAGACCATAGGATTTCTGCTATAATTTGTGGGAACGGTGTATGCTCAGCAATTAGATTATTTTTGTAATAGGATACTGATTCATTGTACTACAGCTTTGTACAGAAATACAAACAAGAAGACAAAAGAATAACTTTTTATTCTTAATATTAAAAAATTTGTTCACAAATCACTAAAGCTGCTTACAAGACAAACCCAGAAAAATGTCCTTGACTCCATATATAAAATAATCATCTTTCAAGGGAGGCTGTCTTTCCAGGTGAGAGGAAGATGTTGCTCGGGGGATCTCTGTCACAGAGATAGGCATGATAGTCCTTGAAGAACTTCAGCCTTTCTGGGCTAACATTAGGGAAAAGCAAAATTTAGGGTATATAAGCAATTTTTGTTTGTCTATTTGATTTGCCTCTAAAAATGTTGTTTCTGACTGTTAGGGTAAATAGAAGCTTGAAATTGAGAAATCAGAAATTCCTAAGGAAATAAATGTTTCTGATTTCAATGAGACTGGCTTGTTAAGTGTGTTATATCTTGAGGACTTGACTGGCCTGGAGTAGCAGACTTGCAGACTGCAACTATGTGATGGAAATGACACAGAACCTGACAACTATGAGGGGTGTCAAAGTGACCAGAAGGGGACAGAGGAAAAGATTTCCCACTTCTGGCTTCTGGGGTTTGGAGTTATTTCAGTGACCCTTCTAAAATAGAAATTCAGTGGTCTGCCTTGTCTTCCAGTCAGTATCACCTTGTTTTGAATTTCCCTCTTCTTTTTGTCTTTATTCAGCCTTAGGTGAATCTGAGATGGAGAGGGAGTTTCCATCCCAGTATTATCTTTTTATACAGTCAGCCACATTTATTCCTTATTTCAAACTTTCAGGCATGTTTAGTCACCTATTTCTCTACTTTCTAAAGTCCTCTTCCTGAATCATTCTTGCCCTTTTCCTTTCACTCAACATCTTTCTATGGTTCCCTTTTCCATAGTATGTTAAACTCAGGCTCCTTCAGAGGTAACATGATCTACCCGTCCATTTGCAGGTTTGGTTCCCTTGACCCCCCTTCCACATACTTCCTCAGTTTCACTTAATCACCTGTCTCCTAATTGATTACTTCATCTCTTCATGCCACCTATTACTAGAAAGATCTCTTGCTCTTTTCTACCAAACTTCCCACTGCAGAGAGAAAAGCTCGCCTCTGCCTTCAGATGATTCTTTCTCGTCTTTTTTCCCCCTGTCCCAAATGTCATTGATTTCTCATAAATTAGTGCTTTCACCAGTCACTCTGCCTTGTCACTTTTTTAGAATAATGAAACATCCTTCTTGATTGAAAAAGAGGCTTTGATGCTATAACTTCTGGTAGGGGATTTTTTTGGTGCGCAATATACTTAACACTAAGAGATCACTTTGTTGCTGGGGTTTCTTATGATGATAGCAGTTTTTTCTGCTTGACAATTTGAGGCAATATGATGTATTACAGGTGGTCCATTTTTTCATTTCCTTCAGTGTTGACATTATAAAAGACCACAGAAAATGTTGAGGTAATATAGAAAAAATAATTTTATTAGAAAATGTTGCTAATTAATTTTTTTTATGTTTAAACATTCCTTTTTTTTCATGGAGGGTAGAATTACCCCTTCAGGTAGAACTTTGTGCCCCTCTGTGTCAGTTATAAAGTATTACTGATGAGGCTAAAACAAAGATCAATTTCTGAGCTGCACAGGACACTCACTCTAGGATTAAAACCAGAAAGTAAAATTGTTGCTGGATACATGTGTTAATAGCAAAGCAAACCACCTGTATCTCAGAGATTCTTTGATACATTTTTGTGTTTTATACTATAATGAGTTGCTGGTGTAAAAGGCTGCATGCAAGTTCCTCTTGTAGGTTACAACCTTTAGAATAAAGACACTCAGAGGTTTACAGTTACTTTTTAATTCTCTTTTTTTTTTTTTTTTTTTTTTTATCCTGTTGTAAACAGACTGGGTCTTAACTTATGCTTTCTTTATAGTTGGATAGTGTGAGTGAACTACTAGAAAAAGGCACGTTAGGGAAGTGACTCCATAACAAAGTGTGGTTTCTTTGGGCAGTAAACAGCCCTTCCCCTCCAGCACCTCCCCAAGAGGGATACACGGTCTCATCCCACTCCCTCTGGAGCAGTCAGGAGTCTCTGATCTGTCCAGTCAGATTTCTTTGATACTTCCTACTGGGTCATTTGGGAACCCGTGCTATGTGGCCCATTGAGAGGAGAAGTTCCGGGAAAGGAACTGTTGTTGATTACATGGCAAAGTGGTGGAAAGCCCAGCTGAGATCTACTTCCACATATTCCATTGCTGTTGAACAGATGTCCTTGTCTGTTTGATACTGTTAATTTTTACTCACTGTTACTAAGACAAATCCTTCCCTCTTCCTCAAAGGAAGTAAGAAGCAAAGGAGGCATAAGCCCTTTGCTTTCACTTATGCTAAAGTGTCATAACTTTACCATTGACATTTATGTGTTTTGCTGGCTGGATTCACATTTTCTTTATAAACACACCAATAATTCACTTACATTATTCAGAAAATGTCCACATAGTCTGTCTCCTTTTCCATACCAATTCTCCTGAAAAAATGTGAAATCATCAGACCAGAGAGATGGGGTTAACCATGAGTTTAATACTATTGGTTTTGCAGTCTGTCTGAACCCTCCAGTTTTCCTCTTACAACTGAAGAGATTTTTCACCTGCCAGATAAGTAAAGCAGATTCACCAGAAACAAATAAATACCTCCCCATACAGGGTCTCATTGTGGTCTGTCAATGGCATACGCAAATTCTTATTTTTTTGTCATAAAATTGTCAAGTAAATCACCTACTTAACTGTCATATTTCATGATTCAGACCCTGCTCAATTACAGAGCAAATCTCACTAGATTTTCAAGGAGACTAATAATGTAAAAGAGGTCCATATAAAAATTTACAATATTACCTGTATTACAGGTCAGATTCTTGAACCTATAATTGTTTGCCTTCCCATTCCTTATTACATACTTTGTGCATCTCCTTTCAGTTTTAAATAGGTAAGTGTATGGTTATAACAGATAATGACTTTTAAAAATATAGTTTAGTACTTAATTTCATTGACAGTGAAAGACAATCCTCTAGTGTATTTTCATAGCAATGTTAAAATCTCTTAAATGTTTCATACCATAATGGAAGACTTGGTAAAAATATAAATGTATATTTAAGCTACAAATATTTGGACTAGTATTTTATGTTTTCTTTAATTTTTAAATGCAGGTCACACTATATTAATTCATATTTTATTTATATTCTTACAGATCTGCTGCAATGTTCTTTGGGAGCTAATCATGAAAGACAAGCTTATAGTTATTTGGTATGTACCCAAAAAGTACATGAGAATAACTGTGCTGATTCAGAACAAGGTGATGAATAAAACAGGGGACCAAGTAAAAAATTATAAAAACACGGCAAGTAAGTAGTGATACTACTCCCAAGCATGCAACAGATTGATGATTTGCAACTTAGGGAGTTCATGAGCACTTTCTATTCTGTGACCCTACAGATTTTTCTTCCATGAACCTCTCTTGTTTGTCCTTCAACCTGTGCAAACTTTAACTTCACAAAACCCTTTTGCAAGTAGTGCTTAGCCTTAATGCATGCTGCATGAAAAAACCACCTCATTTTGTTTCTTTTAAACCAAGCACCTGTAGATTCATCTGGTGTCACTGCTTCTGCTATTGAGAGACACAATGAACAAGTGATGCCTATTAATCTTTCCCATGCCACTCCTCATTTTTTATGACTTTATCATATATCCCCTCAATTGTCTGTTTTCCAAGCTGAAGTTTTTTACCTGTGTAATTGCTCCTTCCATGGAAGTCATTTATACCTTTGATCATCTTGATTGCTCTTCTCTGGATCTGCTACAGCTCTTCCGTATGCTTTTTTGAGGGGGGAGAAACAGGGCTGCACAGAATATTCATTACGTAAGGACGTAATGATAATCAGAAGAAATATTTCTCAAATAATTTTAGTGTTTACATTTATTAAAACGCTTAATTCTCTCAATTTCCTATTACAAGTCAGGATTTGAAATTCAAGATTGACTAATGTATACTGCTTTTGGCATAGCAAATTCAAGTTTGTTTTTAAGTGACACTGCTCCAGGCTAGCATATGTTTGCAAGCTAAGTTTGAAACCAGACAACATAGATCCAGTTCCACCTTTGAATGTTTAGATAATAGTGAGTCATGCTCATAGAGGCTGTCTAGAACAGTTCAACTCCAGCTCACTAAAGAATTTATTATAAAACACATTAAACAGGGGCATAGACACAAGTGAATCATAGATGTTAATAGACCATCACAGGCCAATGTACTAACAAGCAATGCAAGTGAGATGTGTCTTCCTAAAGGTGTCCATGCTCTGGTGATAGCCCAGCTGGGATCACTTGTCATATGGTATACAAGAGCAAGGCAGAAGAGCACACCCTGAAAAAAGAACACCAGCCCTGAAAAAAAGAACACTAGCCCTGTTCCTTTACCATATTCTGGTGCAATTATTCAATAACTATTTAGTGGAATTTCATCCCAGACATCTGACAGGCCATTTATGTATGTAGACAGGGAATAAACTTGCCTGAATCAAGTCTTTCTGTATTTCAGTGGTGAGATAATGTAACACATTTTTTAATAGAAATTGTCATAATTGTATTAGAATTATAACTTACAGGCATGGTTTATCCTTTTTTTTGTGCTATATATAGTTTTTTTTTATTTAAGGAACAGAGATTTCTCCTGTAGGTTATAATATTCTCTTAAAATTAAATATTTCATCAGGTTATTCTAAACATGGCACTTTAATCAAATTAGTAATTTCATTGCTGATCATAGTATCACATGACCTACTCATCAGTACAGAGAATTTTCAATAGGTACGCACGTCTTTCTTGAATAAAACCAATTTCTGCTTATATTTTACAAGGGTGATTTTACTTTAGACATTATTGTGTTTCTTGGTTTCTTACTGGATTGTTTTGAAGAATTAAAGCTATGGCAAGTATTTTTTCACTATTTTCTCTTAATTATACATCATTTGTATTTCCATTACAAGCTTAAAAATTCATTCAGGGAGTCCAAAGTGAATACACATTTTCATGAGTATTCATTTATTTCTGTTCATTAATTAGAAAATGAAAGCAATGAGAAAAGAATGTTGTCAGTTCAACATTATGACTGAAAATTTGAATAACACAATGTAAAGATACTTGAGGCTCTCATTTCCTATAGTATGAATAATTTGGAGTATTTGTGTCTTATGACACTGCTGAGACAACTAAAATATTTCTCCCAACCTTTGCAATCAGCAAGAAAAAATTTAATGAAACAATACAACAAAAGCTTGAATTTCCTAATTCTTGTGAATTAATCAGACACAACAATCTCAGTATAAGAGACCATATTCTGTGCATGAGAAAATGTTACCAAATTGACACATTTCTTCCAAAACATCTACCATCAACTACCAAGTTTTCTCTGAATAAAAGTTTAATGAGAAATTACCAAAAGACTCCTGAAATCACTCTGAAGCTCCAGAATACATTGTCACTTATGAGTTTTAAATGTTTAATGGAGATTTAGACATCTTCTATGCAGTAGTTTCTTGCTGAACAGGTTTGAGCTGCCATGAGTACTCCACCCATGCATGTATGAAAGATTAGCAATGAAAAGAATTGTTGAAAAATATAACCTAGGAATGAATTAGTAAGTGTCTCATACAAGTCCACTTTGTTTTGGGAGGAAACAATGGAAAATACTTTGCACTGAATCAGCAAAAAAAGTACCGAATTTTTCCCATGTGCTTTGAGGATGGGATTAGATTTGTACAGAGTTCGGTAGTCACGTTATGCTCTTCTCAGGCATAGAGGAGCCTTCCAAGGTAGATATAAATTTGACTAAATGGAGTCAGGATTACATTTACTTCCCAACTCACAAACAGGTTGCATCTGTTTAGAGGAATGTAAATAACACTGCAGTAAGAGGAGCTGCTGAATGTGTTGCAAGCAGATTTTTGCAAGATACGGGAATTGTGTTGGAAAAACTTGTGATAAGACAGGACCTACCCAGAGGGCTGTTCCCGGAGAAGAGCTGATAACAGTTGCCAGCTGCATGTGACACATGGGGTCAACAAAGAGAGAGGCCACCTCTACGTGCTGCAAAACCTGAGACATCACCATGAGGGGACAGGCTGAGAGGGGGCCAAAAGGGTGAGTGAGCCTTTACGCAGCACAGGTGACTTGGCAGGTCTGGACAGGCTGTAGATGAATCCTTCAAAACTGTAGCTTCCTTGTGAAGGAATGAACAAGTGATAATGAATGTATGGGAGGCACCATGTTGAAATTGTGCGTGTTTTCCTTGCAATCACTTCACTGCAGTCTGGCCCAGGAAAAGGCTAACCACAGTCCAGCTTTATGTGGTGAATGATTAGACATCATCTCTTGAAGTTACTCAGCTGTGAATAGTATGAGATCCATGAGGATATTTGGAATTAAATCCGTAGCACAGAAGCACAGTAATAATTATATGATATTCTGATATTGCACATAGGGCCCAATGCCAAAGTCATGTTTCACGCAGTCCATCTCCGATGTGAGTGGTACCGACACCTTCAGAGAAGAATATAATAGATGAGCTGAAGTAGTGCAATAAAAAAGCTTCTTCAAAGGTCTGTAGCCTGCAGCATAGCCCCCACGTTTATGGATCCCTGTTCTGTTTAACAGCCAAGGTCATCACAGCTGAGTCATCACAGCACTGTGATGTCTACTGGAAGTAAACCAGAGCTGATCAGGCTTTGAACTGTTCTACCCCATTATGCTGGCCTGTGGGAAACTGATTTTTTTTTATCAAGAGTTAATGATTTGATGATGCCTTCTAATTATAAAATCAAAATGTTGTTCCATAAAATATTTAACTTTATTGTGCCCATTTTGTTTTCCTCTATTACACTACAGTGATTGATGATAACCCGTCTTACTCTGCTATTATTTCCTCAAGAAGGGATCACTTTATGTAGCAGCTAAGTTTCTTATAGTCAGGAATCAGCAATTTGTATGAAACTAAATAGAAGACCTTTCCTGCCTTCTGGTTGATATAGCCAGTGCACAGTCTGTAATAAAGTTTTTAGTCAAATGAGGCTCAACTAGCCCTCTCATTAGAAAGGAGCAATTGACAAGTGAAGTTCATTGCCTCTTTACTTTATGATCTGAGTTGGCTAAATCCTTGAGGCTCCATGGGCCCTGAGCCCTCTGTTTCGCTCTTTTGCTCGTAATCTGCCTGAAAGTACCTGCCATCTCAAGACATTTTGTTCTCCATTAATGGAGAACTCTGGCCAGCGTGATGCTGGGACTTGACCCTGCATCACTGAAGTCAGTGTGGGTTTGGCAGCTGACTTCAGCAGAGTTAGGAGCAGTTCCTAACCACTAGAAGTAGGAGAAATGTGCTTAAGTGACACAAGTTGTGTAAAGGGTGCTAGCGTTTATTTTTTAGCCATTTCACCAGCAACAGACCACACAGTTCTTAAACTCAATGCCGAATCTTCCTGTAGCATGTAGGGACAAAGCTTAAGATCTTATGTGAGGATCTTGAAGAACTGGGGAGCAACCTAAACTGATTACTCAATGGTATTCAGCGGGGAAATTTAGCTGTTAATCCATGGCTGTAAAGAGTATTAAGACGTCTGTTTTCTCTTTGAACTTCCTGTTAGAGTTAGATGCTTAAATCAGTCCTTTCTCATACAACATGGGAAGATAGAGTTTAGTCCAGCTATTATTATTATTTTCAATTTGATTGTAGTTTAGTTAGTAAACTGTTCTTATCTCTTTTCCCTTTACCCCTTAATTCTCTTCCCCTTCCCTGGGAGGGAAGTGGGTGAGCGAGTGGCTGTGTGGTGGTTTCCTGGCAGCCAGGGTCAAACCTCAACACTGGTAAATGGAGACTACCCACTCCTCCTCCAAATCTGTGTTTTGTGTGTCAAGAAATCTCTTACAGGGACCTCAAAAAAGACCTCACAGAGTCAACTAAAATTTCTCAGGGCTGGATCTTGTCCTAATAATTTTCCTTTCCATATCCAGAGTAGCTTTCTTCAAATCCCAGTGACAATTGTGAGGGTGTAAACAACTTTTTATCACATATATTGTTAGATTTGAAACAGTGTAGACTGAATACTTTTAAAATATTGACCTATACATATCATTTATTTTTACTAAGTGATTTCCAGCACCCTGTGGCTATCAAGGTTCTCGTGCTGTTACTGCTGCTTCACAAAATTCTGGATAAACGCAGACCTCAGCAGGAGTGTTTGCAGTGTAATCTGAACGATGGTGTGGCTAAACAATTTGGGGAAAAGAAAGCAATAGCACAGCTATGCTCTTTCTGCTGTTCAAGTTAGTGCGTTGGGCCCAGTGGAAGGTAGTGAGCAAGAGAAGAGAAAGGGAAGGATGATGACAACAATAAAAATGTGCTTCTATCATCATTTTGTTAGCTATTACACAGCTCAGCCTGACCCAGTACTTCTAAGAGATATGAAATCTCTGAATCTTCTTCTGTTTTCTATTCCATCATGTCTTTATGGGTATGTTGTCCCTAGAGAAAAATCCTGCACTGAATACAGCCCCTATGTCAGCTGAGACGCTGTCTGGGACTTCTGAAATTGCTGTCTAAACCCTAGAGAGCTTCCTCTGGAAAGAAGATTCCTCTAGTGTGCCTCCCCATACCTCCAGGACAATTCAAGCCTGACCTTAGCAATTCACGTAAAAAGGATGAATGGAAATACCTGCCTTTTTAACCTTTTGCCCTCCAGTGCATGATGTAACGAATGCTGTGAGAAGGATGGATTTGTCTACATCAGAACTTGAAATTGACCCTGAAGGGTAGGTTTCGCTTGGGACAAGCTACATGAACTGTCTTTCCCTGTCTCTGTCTTATCTAGAAAGCAGTCTCATCTCTTCTTCTCAGCTTTGCTCCTCATGGAAAATAGAAACAGAAGTGGATGTATGTGTAGAAGGGAAGGGAGTGAAAAAATCTGTGAAAGAAAGTGATGGATTGTTGAGGGTGGATTACCTGTGTTTTAGGTGTGTCCTTGTAATGATTCCTATGATCCCTGCAGGATACAGCTGATCAAGTATGACAGACACTAAAATTCATTGGTGCTCCTAAGCTTGAACTGAATGGTTACTAGAGTGACAGGGAGGAGAACAACATAATAGTTTTTATTAATATAGATACATACAGCAAGTCTGTGTTTGGGAATTGATCAGAAGTGTCAGTAAAAGTTTTTTCTGGTCATATGAAGTACGGGATTCCTTAGGAAGAATTTATTTTCTGTCCTCTGCTTTTTCTGTCTGTTGTCAATTATTTATCAATAATGTGCTGGTTTTGGCTGTTAATTTTCTTCATAGTAGCTAGTATGGGCTTATGTTTTGGGTTTGTGCTGGAAACAGTGTTGGTAATACAGGGATGTTTTCATTATTGCTGAGCAGTGCTTACACAGAGTCAAAGCCTTTTCTGCTTCTCACACCACCCCACCAACAGGCAGGCTGGGGGTGCACAAGAAGCTGGGAGGGGACACAGCTGGGACAGCTGAGCCCAACTGACCAAAGGGAGATTCCACACCATATGTCGTCATGCTCAGTATATAAGGTTGGGGGAAGAAGAAGGAAGGGAAGGACTTGTGGCATGATAGTGTTTGTCTTCCCAAGTAACCATTATGCATGATCAAGCCCTGATTTCCTAGAGGTGGCTGAAAACCTGCCTTCTGATGGAAAGCAATGAATGAATTCCTTGTTTTGTTTTGCTTGTGCACGTGGCTTTTCCTTCACCTATTAAACTGTATCTCAGCCCATGAGTTTTCTCACTTTTCAGATTCTCTTTCCCCATCCCACCGGGAGCAGTGGGTGAGCAGCTGTGTGGTGCTCAGTTTCCAGATGGGGTTAAACCCTAACAAATAAATTTTTATTATCTACAAATATCTGCTACTATTTAGTATGTTTTTATAGTCAGTTTTAATTCATCAGAATCTGGAATCAGTGTGCTCAGTATTATTGCATTCAGATAAAGAAAGTTGCATCCTAGATACACTGGCAAGTTACTTACAGCTACAGCCAGAAAGGGATGGAGGGAAATAATTGATGCTGTAGGTGTATGCGCAGGATCTCCAAAGCCTCCTTCACTTGCTGTCTCCATTGATGGTAGCTGCATTCCTCCATCATTACATTACCACCAGTAAAGACCCATAGGCACCTAAAAGTCTGATGCGAAGACTGCCTGTAATGCCACTGAGCTTTTGTCATACCTGTGCCTCCTGCTGTTTGCCAAACTGGGAATGTGGATCCAGGGATGGCTTTAGGCTTAGGCAAAACAGGAAACCGCCTGGGTCAGTAGGCTGTCAAATAATCACAGTGCCAGTGGAGGCACTGCTGCCAGCAGCGGCTTTGTGTGGGCACCAGGGAAAGGGCATCAGCCTTTCCAGAGGCTGGTATGGCTCAAGTGGCCAATCCCTGCCTTTTGCTTGGAGCCTTTGGTATTGCTGCTCCAGCTGACCTGATAATAGCTCAAAAGGAAAGCAATTGCTGTCAGGAGCCATGGAGCTTTAACTCCTGAATTCCAAGATCCTTTCCCAGCTTTTCTATTCCAACAGAATATGTTAGTCATGGGTCTATCAAAAACATTCAAAAACTCTGTATAGGGAAATATGAGATAGCAATTAAGAACCAATTAGAAGATCATGTGACATTTATGGAGGGTATCAGTAACAAGCAAAAGTCCTGTAAAGGAATGGTAAGAACTGCAGAAGAAACTCAGTGGGTGAAAAATATTGTAGGAAGATGTTTTGACTGCATGGTAAAATCTTTTTACCTTTAGAGTCCTTTCTGTACTGTTAGACAAACGGAGGCCAAGAGTCAGGTAATGTTCACCATGACTTGGTAGAGAAGATGATAGAAATAGTCATTGATATATAAGAGACAACAAACAGTCCCTTGAGAATGCAACTGAGATGGCAAAAGACAGACCAGCTAAATTATTTCAGTGGATTTCAAGCTCGTTGCCACATGGAGAGAAGACTGAGGATAGCACTGAGATCAAAGGGCTTTTGATTATTACCAGTATTGAATAAAATTTGTCCTTCACAGAAAGAGTTCTAGGGGGAGGTAAGTTGGAAAGCAACAAATACCTCATGTTTGTAGAGCAAAGAGTACACTGACAGAAATAATCTGTTTTAAATTTCTTACAGATCTTAATGGTACAAAAGTGAAACTCTACATACTTACTACCAAATGTTTTACCTTATATCATCTGGAAGATATTGTAAATTTTTTACTTATGATATTCTAAATATAATGCAAAAAAGGGCAAGTTTTCACATGTTCTAAATGTCTGGAGTTAAATATGTTTGTCCTAACTACCCCTTTCTTCTTTGTGCCCTAAATAAAAGTAACTCTAAAGAAATAACATATGTTGCTACAGAATAAGCAACACTGTGGTAATTAAAAAAATTAGTTTTTCCTAATACTAGTATTTTTGTTAAAAAAAAATCATTAATTTGGAATTACTGAGAAATTTAATTTAAAATAAAAGAACGTGGTTTCTCACCATTTCTGTGGGCAATAAATCTTTCTGAATGTATGTACACACATAAATATTTAGGACTTAAATTACAAAATTAGATGAAGGTTTATTTTAGCATTTCCTCAGTTGTGAATGAAACCTGATTTCCAGGAGACTGCTTGTTCAAAATTGGGCATAACATGATGATGTCCTTCAAGAAATCCACACTGCAAGCAAAAAAAGGTGAAAAAAGCAAACAGAATTTTGATATTAATACCAAGACACAAGTTTAACAAAGATTCTTTTAGTAGAGCATGACCTTATATTTATTTCTTACATGGAAAGGTCATAGCCTCTTACAGTAGGATGTATTAAAGCAACGCTTTTAAAAAAATCTGAACTGAGAACACTCCAAACTTATTAAAAAATAGAATTATTAAAATAAATGAAATTAAAATGAATAGTTGAGGTCAATATGCTAAAGAAATTGTATCCCTGACTAGCAGATAACAGTCTAATTTGCAATTAGCTCCCCTTGGGCCACTCTGCTTGATAATCAGAACCACATATGCCTGTGAATGTATTTATGAGAAAGCAATGTGTCTGTCCCAATATTATCTTTAAATGGAGCAATAGCAATTAATCTCATTCCTTTGCCATGAGTTGTACCATGAAAATTTTCATTCCACATAGCTGATTTTTACACTTTTTCTGTTCCATTCACTGCTGCTGCTTTCAATGAAAGGTCATTTTGGAAGATTGTTGTATCTTCATTGATGTGATGTTTACTTCATGTGTTTCTCTGGAGAGAGCATACTTATTATTTTGCTGGTGTCTTTATGGTTAATCACTACTGATAATACAGAAGCACACCCTCTAAAATGTCTCTTCCCATTTAATGCTTTGTAGTCTCTCCACAGTTGTTTAACAGGGTAAATTTGCTGCCTTTTCGCAGCCACTATATCTCTTACAAGGCTTTGAAGCATATGGGACAGTCTTCTAGCTCCTGTTTGAAGGCATGCAAACACTCAAAACAACCAGTGCTTTTGCATGGTCAAAGTCATACATGTTATTTCTGTTTTTCCCATAGCTTATTTGAGTTTCCTGGTGTTTTTATAGGCAAGGTGAAAGACCAGCGCCGTGTCCCTTGCTCTGAATCCTATCTATCCAGCTTGGGTGATCACAGCACCATGCTGGCAACACCACTGCCATTGGCGTAGCTGAAGAACCATGGGAACACATGAGTTTTTCTACCACATCAAGGTTAAGCGCTCGTTAAATGTTTGTGTTTTCTTATTTTGGGAGAGTTTTGATGTTGTGTCTAATATCAGTAAGTTACTTTTGAACTTGAACAGCTTACTATTAAAGCTCATGGGCAGACCACAGAGAAGTCACTAACTCATGGCTATTTATATAATAAATGTATACATAGGAGGGGCAGATAGGCATAGAATAGTATAAGGAAATTAAGTGGTGTGCAGACACAGCAAGATGCATGCATACCACAGCAGGTTTTATTGGAAAAGAAGCAGAAGCCCAGTGGTGATAAACATCATGAAATACCACATTTCCTCACTTGTGTGTTCCGGACCCCAAATGAGTTGTAACAAGATCAGGTTGGTTTGGGGTCTTTTTTCATTTTTATACCCAAGCAGACAAAGTAAAGAGGGCAACTGTTTTGAATAAAGAATAGTTTAAAATACTGGTTTAATGCATTGTTCATGAAAGAAGAGTGAAAGCAGTCCTAAAAACAGACATTACTGGATCTTCTGCACATAGTCATGCTGATAATTGTGATGGTGATTGACGGGCAGCCATTAAAATCAATATGAGGTTACTTACTGGATGTTGGCTGTTTGTTTATAAATAGCATCCTTCTGAAATTTCCCTGAAACATTTCACAGAGTAGGAATGTCTGTAGCCAGTTCTACAGGGAGAACCAAGACACAGAGCTGTGAAGTAGCTTGTCCAACGATGCAGACTCTTCTGGAAGGGCCCAGAAGAAGACTCAGGTCAGCTGGGTCATAGTACAGACTTCAACCCTTGGCTGATTTGTCTTAAAATATTGTATCAAGATTAACCCAAGCCAAATGATTTGAGTGTGTTTTATATAGCAACCATCATTAAAATTTAGTTTTTGGAGAGCGCTGGAGAGAGAAGACCCCCTCCAGCCCTCCCTGCTGGGGAGCTGGAGCGTTAGCTAGGTTACTGAGGAAAAGAGTTTAAAAAGCCAGCAAGCATCAAAGAAATGGTAGTATGGTTTTATAGTCAGCATCCCTTTCATGGCTTACTTCTCCATCTCTGGCATGCAGTGCTGTCACTTCAGGAAACACAATCCCTCCTCTTGGGTTTTCTGTCTCAGGGATGGTCAAGCATGTCCCTTTTGTGGTTAAATTACAGTTCAGTTTGACGGGGTTGCTCTACCAAAAGACTGACAACAAACTGATGTTGCTGTGGCAGTTGCAGTGTGCCCAAAAGCCCTTGTAAAGGGAAAAAGCAAAGAAGTCATTTCTACTTGGGCAGCTCACCCCTGGGCCCAGTTGCAGATTGAGTCTTGCCTTGTCTGGCAATGGAGGAAGGTGGCTTGTAGGAAACTACTGCGCTCTCTGCCAGGAGCTAGTCAGAGCACCTTGATCCTTCACCTCTCTCACATATGTATTCAAAGCAGTGAGAGTTTGGTGTGGTTTGCAGGGCCAGGAGACCTGGCTACCAGAACTTGAGTCCTTGCTGAGCCTTGGAGTCACCTCTGGCGAGGGAACCAAATGGGAAAGAAAAGATTGACATCCAGGGTTTCACTTCAAGGCTCACGAGAGCATGCTGAGCCTGTGTGCACTCAAACCACAGACAGTAATATGTTTTCTTTTGTTCATTCCACCTCCCAGCCCATCCTCCAATGCCTCTCAGCAACTCAGACTTCGTTATGTGTGTCCTGTGGTCTTCAGCCACACGGCAATTTTCAAAAGTCAGCAGTAGAATATGTGTATTACTGCCTAATGGGTAAATCTAGCATTTGTAATGCTACTGTCACATTTAAAACATTGATCTAGAAAGAATGACAGGTGGTATTTGCTGTGGACTTGGAGAGAGCAGATAATGCATCCTTCCTAACATCCATCTATAACTTCCAATCTTATAAAAAATCAGATAGATAAGAGATTCAATAGTAGGGGATGTTCTCTTGATAAATTAAGGTAGCTAGCATAAGACTAGTTCCTGGGCAATGTGCTGTAGGTGACCCTGCTTGAGCATTGTTGGACTTGGCAGTCTCCAGAGATCCCTTCCTATGTCAACCACTCTGTGCTTCTGTAACTAGAAAAGGATTCTGCTTTTCATGTATTTATCATTTTGACACTTGTCTCTTTTCTTCCCTCTTCTTTTTCACTCATACCTTTAATAACTCACTTATTAATAACTAAAAATATTTATTAATGAAATTCAAATAATTATTTGATGTCTACCCTCAGACAATGCTTGTCTTCTGGTGAAGCCAAGCTGAAATATGTATAGACATACAGGCTAGTTATATATGATTTAAATATCTGCTCAATTTTATTTTTCTATTCTTATAATATTAGGCCAGTAATGGTAGGAACACCTAAGAGTCACCTTCTCCTCATCATATGAGCTTCATTGTCCTCATGGGGTATTAAACTTAAGGTGGAGCCTGTCATGTAATATCTGTGGGGTTTCACTGAGTGACCCACAAATACAAAGGCAGAATCCATAAAATATATAAATAACAGTTATGTTTATCTTCTAGCTCAGTGGGAATAGTAAGTCTATGTGTGAATACACTATTCTTTTCCTCTGTTGAAATGTGACCCTTGATCTTTGGTAACTAATCCACATGAACAGCACAGTGCAAACATATCACAAAGGAGGGTGTAAAATTTCTCCCTCCTACTGCTTTGGTGCCTGCAAAGGCCCTTGTTTGCCTGCACAAATATTTTTTGCATGTTTCATGTATTTGCTCTGGCATGCATTTTGCATATTTTCGGTAACAATTTGGCTCTTTTTCCTTATTCTTTAGCGAGGATCTCCAGAGCTTACTTAGGGCAGTTAAACAGGTGTAAAACCACTAATTTCAAAACATTTTGTACCAAGTTGCTCTGTATGGCCCTAGGGGGGTCCACCGGGCTCCTCAGGACCTGCTCAGCTGGGCAGACCTCTGGGCCTCACTCCGGTCACCTGCTTGGCACAGACTCCTGCCTGCTGCAGACTTACGGATGTAGGACTGCTCAAGCCTGCCAGATTAAGCTAGACCCAGCTCCTGAATTCTTGTTCTTTCTCACAGCCTCAAAGACTTTCAAGCCATATAGATCATCTTTTGAAGGACAGACTTGATTAGAGTCACACAGGTATGTTTTTGGTAAAGGTTCAAAACCTCATCAATCTTTATCAAGCATAAGGAATAGCTGCATATCCAGCTGCATGTGCTTTCCTGCCTTAGCTGATTGCTGGACAGTCACTCAGGTCCAAGAGATGTAAAAACACTTCCCTCTCTCTCTGTTACAAACTTTTCCCAAAACATAGAGCCCACTCTCATTCCTGCAGCAGACACTACGCTCTCTCACACTCAGTTACCAGTGAGACACCATCAATATAATCATCATCTGTTCCCTTTACAGTCACATTCCAGCATCAGTCTTCTCAGAAACCTCCCCCAGGTGCATTCACCTGTAAGTATCCCACAAAGAAGCCAAATCATTAAAGACAGTCTTCTTACAAATAAAAACGTTAGTAGAATGTAAAGAAAAAAAGAATAATTTTCCCTGAGGAGAAATATAGACAAAGGAGCCACACATGAGCCTGGCAGTCATGTTGCTTAATGTAACTTTGGAAAACAGTTAGACAGGCACAATACTCCAACATGAGAAGAATGGGATAATTTTTTTTAATTGTCAAATACATGAAATTCAAAGGATGCTTTAATTTCAATCTAATTAACCTTTCTAGAAGTGCTGCATTGGAAGCACAGATTTATTTTAGTTCCAGTGGAAAAAAAGCATTATGTCAGTTTTACTTAGAAAGACACTCCTTAATTTATCATACCATAACCAAGTTAAGCTTGAGAACTACTAATCAGTAGATGTCTATTATACATGTACAATGCCTTCGGCATTCAACAGGGCATACACTGGAAATAAGAATTCCTTTGTCATTTGGCCAGGGAAGCAATTATCTTCGTAGTTCATGATTTGTATAATAATCAGTTAAAATAAGGTGTGTCATCTGCAGAAGCTCATGAAAAAAATTAATGTTCTGGTACTTATTTAGCAGCTTTAACTTCTCAAATGCTTGAAGAGTTCCTGAAAACACTGACTGCATATTCATGTAACCCAGTTTTTGTTTCTGCAATGCTTCTTTTCCTTCCTCTCCCCTCCAAAATACACAACTTTAAAAGATAACTAGAAATCTCCAGTCACATCTAGTCTATGAAATTCTTCACATTCTAACTTTCTCTCTCCAATTTCATGTTCACATGTTTATGCATGACATCAGCTCCTTGCTGCTATTTCCATACTAGCATGACAAAAATTTCAGGTCAGATCTCTGAGCCAGGCATGGCCTGTGAGCTCTAGCTCACCTTTGTGTACCCTCAGGAGGCACCGCATCCCTAAGAGAGCTCTCTGCTGCCTCTTCCTCTCCCTCCTTTCCTTTTTCCCAGAGGAAGAAGTGATGCATGTGCTGTGGACAACACCACTAGCAAATTGTGTCATCTTGTTATGCTGTATTATATGCTGTTTATTTAGAGTTATGTACACTAAATTATGTATAAGCTATTATAAATACTATTTATTTAATGTTTACTTAATCCCCACCCATCTGAGTGGAGTTACTAGGCATGCAGTCTATGATAGTACACATATACTTGATCCCAAGGTCGGGTAGCTTGTATCTAACTTCCTTGCATAGCGTGTCCTACAAATTAGACCAGCCTTTTGCTATTAGGTAATTGCAAAAAAGGCTGCACTAATGGTATGACATCAAGTGAAAGAGGCTACTCCCACACAGTATCTGGTTTTACTGAACAGTAAAGTACTAACAATTAATACAGAATAACGAATAGTTTGTGATCAAATTTCTAACCACCACCCAAGACTTTGCATTTTAACCATTGAGGCTTACAGATGGTCTTTGAAATCCATATTAACAGCCTACGTTGTTGCTAGGAGACCTGCTGATTGATCTGATTAAAACCATCATCTTAAGCATCACATCACTCACAGTTCTCACATTGCACACAAGACCCAAATACTTAAAATCAACTAAATTACATCACAATCAAATGTTTAAAGTATTTAAAGTTCTTATTTATTTCAAATAACATTATTTCTCCGTCCATGACAAGACTGTGTTTCTTAGGATGAACCCCTGGTCTGATGGATAAAGCCAGTCTCATGCACCTTTTCCTAAGATCCCAAGCAGCTGCTACTTCCTCCTCCAAGCTGCTGTCACTTACAAAAGTTGTTCCAATGACATCATGAGGAATCTTTTTGAACTTACTCTTTTCTGTAGGACTTCAAGAGAACAAATAAAAACTATTGCCAAAATCACAGCTATAACATAGTGAGGAGAGCATGTAAATAAACACATATGTAAAAATGGCAGGAAGATCCCATTTTTAAGAAAGGGAGAAAAGAAGACCTGGGGAACTATAGGCTGGTGAGACTCACCTCTGTGCCTGGGAAGATCATGGAGCAGATCCTCCTCGAAGCCGTGTTAAGGCACGCACGAGACCAAGAGGTGGTCTGAGATAGCCAACATGGCTTCACCAAA
>NW_010133829.1:0-8026 GCF_000699245.1 Pterocles gutturalis | reverse complement strand
TTTCGTTTGGTTTGTCGTTGTGAACGGCATTGTCAATCATTAAGTAGAGGTGAAGACAGACAAAACGGCTCCAGAAGGTGGCCCGTAAATATTTTGTCTCATACCTGTTAACTTTTGGATGTGTCCTTCACAAATAGTTTCTTACATGAGTGCTCGAGTCCTCAGCGAGGGGGACAGTCACAGTATTTAGTGCTTCTGTGTAGGTCAGAACTACATAGACAAGTTTTAAATGTTACTTGGGAAAAAAATTGTTTTACTGTGTATTTTGAGTTAGTTCTGGCTTTACCAGCCTTGAGTATTTGGAGCCCTCTTGAATTACATACTTTCATGACCTCTTACTCTGTATTTTCAAAGTGATGCGGAAAAACTCCACAACTCGTGAAAGTTGTAAAGTAGGTATGTAGTTTATTCAGCGCTGAGGCGCATGGGGGATAGCTCCACCAAAGACATGCGCGCCTTTCCGCAAAACCTCTCTGTTTATTCCCCAAAATGTTGCACATGCATTAAGTTTCACAATACGTTAATTACCTAGCCCCACTTCGTATTATAATTAGCTGAAGGGTCCTTCTGCGCTTGTGTAGTGCTCCCTGGTGGTCGTAGGGTGGTCGACGGGATCAAGGAAAACGAGTCTTCATGGGAGTTGAACTTTTCACCTTGTCTCCTTGCACATGCTCCCTGGTCTCTTGGTCGCAGTCCAAAGGACCAGGCTGGTTCCCAGCTGGTTTAGCGGACCGAGCAGTCTCCTTTGTCTCCGCAGCCTTGCAGGTTTTGTATGCTCTCCTCTCGTTTGGGTTAGCAGTTCCTTCCCTTATCATCACAGTTTTGATCCTCTCATCCTGTCTTCCCAAGCACGGCAAACGTTATCATACATTGTCTGAACCACTGTTCTTAATCAGTTATTCTTTGATCTCTTTTTAACTTCGAACCCCCCTGTCTCAGAAGAACAGACTTGCTTTTTTTTCCCCTGTTCCTGTTTGCTGTATTTTGGTTCCTTTAATACTGTTCTCTTTTGAGAATGACTTTTAATTTTTAAGTTAATATGTTGATCTGGTCAGTATAATGACTTTCTTCAGCTAAACTGTAGCTAAAAAGATGAATCTGGCTGGAACTGAAGCCTGTAATGTTTTCCATAGTTTGATACAAGTGTGTATTTAAATTTTGAGCAATAGGGTTTCAGTATTACCACAGTTTATTCCGGGGTCAGATGGCTGAACGTAAAGCAGGGCATGATAATGGAGGTGTGTGAGACAGATCACTCTTCCTGTTTGTATGCTGCTAGTTGCACAACCCTGATGTAGAATGTACTTCCTTTACTCTTCTGTTGTCAAACACTACCCATCTAATTATCTGTCTGTCTTGCACATAAAATTAATTCGGGGGCGTTTCAGTTGGTTTGTCTTTTTTGTCTTTTTTTTTTTTTTTAGTACATGTGAATGTGTTAGTAAGGGTACATCATGTATCATAGATGCACTATGCAAATTCCTTTTTGGCAAATATTTAAAACTAGTGAACTATCATATCTGAATTAATTTCTTCTGTGATTGCAGAATTTAAACTTTGTCTTATAGTTCTTCTAAAAATAATCCATTTGCCACTGTTATTGGAGATAATTTTTTCTTTTGATATTGTTTAGGATTTGAAGTGGGACTGACTTGATTAGTATAGCTTTAACACTTTGTGATCAATCGTATGAGTACTTCTCTGTGTTTATTTTAGTATTCAGTTTCACTTTTTCAAAATATCAATTTTTAGCTCAGCCATAAACCAATTATTTTAATAATGAAGGTATGTCATGCCCATCTCACCTTTGGACTGGTTTAAATGTTTTTTCCTTATGTTTTTCTGTTTTATTTTGACACAGTACCTCGTTTGTATCTGTACTTTCAAGGCTTTTTTAGACGTGTTCCCCACCTCCCCCAATGATTTTGTCTCTTTAGTCTTCCTGTAGTCCAGCTCTTTCTGCAATGTTTTTGAAAAAGCCTGCCCTTAATTCCAGCAGCTGGAACCAACCTATTCACCTGGGTTTTTTTTTTTTGTTTGTTTGTTTTCTTTTATGTCACACCCACCTGCCTGCATCCCTCCAATTTTCCCTTCAATCCTTAGCTAGATTTGTGGATTGGGTTGGTTGTTCTGTGATTTGTTTGGTGGTTTGGTTTTTTTTTTTCCCCGCTGCTTCCATGGCATCCTATTATCCCTGTTATTGTACTTTTAACTTCAGATTTTTGACCAGGCGTCTTGCTGGCTGGATTATACAGGTGCCTAAAGGCCTTAATGTGCTGGGTTTTGATACAGATAGAATATCCCAAATACAATGCTTTCTCCAAAGATGCCATTTTATTGTGACAGGATGGGAGACAAATATACCCAAAGTCTTTACTAAGCTTTTCACAATAGGTGGTGGAGACGCAAATGTTAACACAAGGACAATAGATTCCATGCTTGGAAGTCTCAGGAACCACATTCTTTTTTTTTTTTTCTTTTTTCAAATGTTTCCTTCACTTGATTCCCACCTCTACACCCTCCTGATGCAGTGGTGTTAGTGCAGGGAGTGGCTGTCACCCATGTCTGTACATGGGCTGGATACAAACCCAAATAGTAATAGCTGACCACTTAGAGGTGGCTGCCACAGGCTGCTCAGGTGCTGTTCTCACATTAATCGGTTGTTAAGTCTCCCCTAAGTGAAGGATATGGGCCTGGGTTTGTTAACTCTTCACTAGGTGAAGGATATGGGGCTGATGGAAGGGTTTGTCAGACTGAAGTTGGCCTGCAGATCATGGGATGGGCACGACGGAATTGTGAGGTTCATAGTGCAGTGTGCCGGTTGATCCTGGGTAAGAGGTCTCTTCATCAGTGTGTGGGGATAAAGGAACTGGAGTTCTACAGCTCAAACAAGCTTATAGCTTGTTTTGCTTTTCATTTGGTCACTGAAACATGTATTGGGAAAAAGTTTTACACAGTGGGCAAAAAGTTCATCTTCAAGCTTTGTAGATCATAGAATCACAGAATCATAGAATGGTTAGCATTGGAAGGGACCTTAAAGATTGTCTAGTTCCAACCCACTTGCCATGGGCAGGGACACCTTTGGCTAGACCAGGTTGCTCAAAGCCTCATCCAACCGGGCCTTGAACACCTCCAGGGATGGGGCATCCACAACTTCTTTGGGCAACCTGTTCCTGTGCCTCACCACCTGCACAGTAAAAAACTTCCTCCTAATATCCAATATAAAGCTGCCTTCTTTCAGCTTAAAGCCGTTAGCCCTTGTCCTATCGCTACGCTACCTGTTAAAGAGTCCCTCCCCATCTTTCCTGCAGGCCCCATTTAATTACTGGAAGGCTTCTACCCTTGACTAAAGGGTAAAATCCATTTTCTTTAAAATCTGAGGGGAACTAAGGAGTTACCGATCAATCAACATGATGGTAACCCAGTCAGTGTGTGCCTGAAAAAAAATAAGGGAGCTGTTTGCAACCATGCAGTGCAGAAGATTACAAAATCTTGTGCTATGTATCACTAAGTTTTCAAGACTTTGTGCTGTATATCACAAACCTGTGCTTCTTGCAGTTTCATTGCTGTTTATTTCTGGAAAGCAGAAATAAATCTTCATGTTACCTCTTTGCAGTGCTGCTGTTTAATCAAAAAAGTCAACTAGTGTAAAATGGTATGCAGAATGACTGAACTTAGTAATGCTGATTCAAACACTTTAGATTTCCTTTTGAGCTGTATTAACAGGAACTGTGCATGTAGAACATGGAAAGGAAGTTCTCTTCTGTGCTTGGTACTTTTAAAGCCTTTGCTAGAGTACTGCATTAGGTTATGGGCACTGGGGTCTCCTTAAAAACCCACAGACAAATTGGAGGGGCATCAAAGGACAGGTAGAAGTTGTGGTCTGTGATGGTAGTTGGAAGATTTTGTTCAAACTGAATGACAGTTCTGATCAGAAAGGAGACTGAGATGCACTCTTTTGCTACAAGAAAATTGATAAAAAGTTTGACTGTGTTCCTGTAATTTCTCAAATAAGAGGAAATAATAAGCTTAATTTGCTGTGAGGGAAATCTAGGTGAGATGCTTGGAAAATGACATGGAGTGAGAACATTAAACTCTTGGCAAAGGTGGTTTCCTGACTCTGAGGTTATGTGAGGAGTTGGGATTTTTATTTATGAATTCTTTTTTTAACAATAGGGGGGATGTCCTTATCAGGGATGTTCTAGGTGCACTTGAACTTACTTCAAAACAGGGAAGGGTCTAGAATAGATGACCTTTTCGATGTTTTCTCCCAGCTTGCTGCTTTTATTTTTATAATGCATGAACGCATGCTGCTCTGTCTGCAGCAGAGACCCTTTCAGTTTTAGCCTGGAGCTAATGCACTGTGAAGGGAAGATGTGTGTCTGTGTGTATGTGTTTTATTTAACTTAGGGTTTTCATAAATATATTATTATTATTTGAGGCACTGCTGGCTCCTTTTCTTGCATCTTTACTCAACTTTTAAACTTCTTTTTCTCATTCATCACTTGCTGTAAGAACTTACATGTTTGCTTTTGTTACTGTTGATCTAAATGCAGTGCTGCTAGCACTGTGCTAGTAGCAGTACATTTAAGATTATCTGAGTGATATGAAGCGGGTTTGATAGACCAGAACTAGACCCTTGGTTTTGCCTTCTGACTTTTGAATGCTGGCATTTGTTTTTAATAAACTTGTACCTGAAAAGACTGGATATACCTGTTAACAGTTGCATTGTCAATTTTTTTTTTCTGGCCTAGTCAGGAGGCAGAGGTATCAAAATACATGATTTGCATTGGACTTCATCCACAAGTTCATGCAGTCACTGTTGTAATACTGTCTTTTTTTTCCTTCTTATGCTGGTGCTGCTGTCAATTTATCCTGTCTAGAGTTTGTGGTGAGCTATAGCACTGAGAAAAATGGAAAAGATTTTGAAACTTTGTGGCTGATGGAGGGAGGTAAATGTTCTTTTCTTTCAATCGTAATTATTCTGCGGAACTCTTTTCTCTCTGGCAATAGATAACACAGCAAGATTGACTTCTTTTCGTGAAGCTCACTGTCACCCTGTGATTGCAGTAGGCAAAGGAACCAGCTTTAACTTCACTCTGCTGTTGCTGAGCTTCTGGAGGTGCAGCTGAGGGGCACAATTATGAAGGAAAGGGGTGCCAGTAGTCTAGTAACAAAAGCAAAGTTATATGGACAGTATTTCAATTGAAGTTCTGAAAGGTGTTCTGATACATTTTGTGATTTGTTGCAGAATTATAAAAATAAATGGGTATTTTGCTTTCCATGAGTGTGTGTGAAGAGGTGGCTTTCATGTAGGCATGTAGGTTTTCACATTACAGAATGTTATGGGGTGAAGGAGACAAATGTCTTGGAATGAAATTTCTGCTTTTCCTGAAGGCGGATAGATGCCTTGACATTCACTCCCCATGGCCAATAAAAGTTTTCCTTATGTTGTTAGATGTTGCTTGGCTTGCTCTACATCCCTTAAACTGTCTGATTGCATGGAGAAAACTAACAGATTACAAGTTGTGCAGTGTTTAAATGCAGACTAAATTAAATGTAAATCCTGCTTTCATTTCCTATTGATTTATTTGCTTTTGGTCAGTGTGTGTGACTTGTGTTTAATCTTTCAGAGATTTTGGTATGTTTTAGTCTCTCTGTTCGTAAACTGTGTCTTTTAGTGAGGATGGTTGGGTGGCTGAGGAGTAAAACTTTATCAGCACCTTCAGTTGAAGATAATCTGCTCGTTCATTAGAACCCTTTCCTTCCATGAGCAGGACAGGTATGGTATCAGCATCTCCTGTAATTCCTTAGAGACAGAAGCTAAAGTTGTATTTTGCATTACAGCTGAGGCAAGCTGTTAGTAAGTGGCTGCTAAGGGTCTGTCTCTCTTTTGTAACCTCTGGCTGCATGTTTCTGCTCCTAGATTTGTGTTCTGCAGAGTGAGTTGATTGAGCTGGCTGATCTGACACCAGTCTAAAGTTGCAAAACTTTTCCTCAGGATCAGCTGCCTGAAAAGACTTTCTCTGGGTACAGTCACTAAATCCAGTGCAAAAATTCAGGTGTTCAGTAGTGGGGGACCACTGAACTGTTCCTACTAATGGTAGCTTGCCCTAAGAGTCTTGGCTGTGATGTGAAATCACACCATCACTTTTCCTGGCTGACCTGTTTTTGTTAATCAGAAGAGCATTTTAACTTGATCCCCTTTATAGGTGTACTGAGGCTTCTTTCAGAGGTATGTACCTTGAGCACTTCTTTTTCATATGCTCAGGTGCTCATGGATCATTCACGTTTCCCTTATTTGGTTGAGGTTATGTGTGGATAAAGTGATGAAACCTCTTAAAAGCTAAGCAAACATTTCTCTGTCTTTCATTTGTCTTCTTTTAGTAGATGAATCTTTAATTTTCTGAAACGGAATGAAACAACTTTTCATAAAGTTGTGTCATGGTTTAAGGCTGCCCAGCAAACTAAGCACCACAGCAGCCTCTTGCTAAAAAACCTGGTGGGCTGAGGCAAGGACAGGGAGGGTTCACTCACCGCTTGTGGTCACGGGCAAGAAATAGACTCGACTTGGGAAAACACAGACACAAAAATTTAATTTGTTGACAGTGAAAAACAGAGTAAGATAACGAGCAAGAGAACTACATCTTCAAAAGTCACCTCTTCTCTACCCCTCCCTTCCTCCCGGGCCCAAAGGCTTTGTTCCCGGTTTCTCTACCTTCTCCCCGCCTGTGGTGCAGGGGGCAGGGAATTGGGGGCTGTGGTTGGTCCTTCCCATGTTTTCTCTGCTGCTTCTTCCTCCTCAGGGGAGGGCTCCTCACAGTCTTCCTGCTCCAGTGTGGGGTCCCTGTCATGGGAGAGTCCTTCACAAACTGCTCCAGTTGTTCCCATGGGCTGCGGTTCTCCACTAACTGCTCTGGTGTGGGTCTCTTCCACATGTTCACGGCCTCCTTTCGGCACAGTTACTTTTTCCAACATGGGCTCCTCCACAGGCTGTATCTCAGTAAGCTGCAGGTGAGCTCTGCTCTCCATGGGCTGCATGGGGACGTGTGTCACTATGACCTTCACCACGCGCTGCAGGGGAATCTCTGCCCCGGCACCTCGTCCCTCTCTTCTTTCTGTTCGCTGACCTTCATGTCTGCGTAGTTGTCTCTCTCACATCCTGCTCCTCTCTCTGCCACAGGTTCTTTCACTGGCTCCTGAGAAACTCCTGACCCTCAGGCAGGGGCTGCATTGTGTTGGCTGGACCAGGGCAGAGGCTGGTCAGGCAGGAGCTCGATGGACCGGCTGGGCTGGGCCCTGCTAGGACCACACCAGCCCAATTCATGCACTGTTGACCCCTCTTAAATATGTTATTCACAGAGGTGCTGACTGGCTTGGCCTTGCCCAGGGTGGGGACTGACTTAGAGCCAGGGAAACTTCCAGCAGTTTCTCACAGGCACCATCACTGTAGTGCTCCCCCCAGCTAGGAATACTGTGGAGCTAGGGGAACTTTTAGCAGTTGCTTATAGGAGCTATCACTGTAGCCCCTCCCCTGCTACCAAACACACCTCACAAAACCACAACAACATAAAATCAGTGGAAGCTTAACTTCTCTCTGGCTGCAATTAACAAATACTGGGTTTAGCAGTTGAGAGTAAAATGTCATGTACTAACCATGTTCCTTTTATTTAATGCTACCTTAGGATTATTTTTGGTAATGAAGCTTCAATTGGTTGCTGAAAAAATTTGCACTCAGTTAGTGAAACAAATGAGCAATGTTTGAGTTTACATTTGGATACTCTTTAAATGAATTGTTGTTGCTAATGCTATGTCTTCTGGTTTCAAAACAAATCTAGCTGACACAATGTAAAGAAAACAATTTCATAGGTATCTATTCTTCTAGGGTACAACATTTTTTTAATGAGAAAATAAAGCTTCATTTACAGAAATATTTACTCTTCTAGTTAGAATGAAAGATCTTTCAAATGAAAACAATGGACAGAAATAGGGGATGCATGGATTCATAGAATCATAGAATCATAGA
>NW_010133828.1:1686-6733 GCF_000699245.1 Pterocles gutturalis | reverse complement strand
TGAACTCTGTCTCAGCTGGACCCAGGACATCAGTGCAGCCCCAAAGCTGCAGCTGGCTGTTCTCTCCATCCCACGGGTTTGGTTACCAACATCCAGGGCAAGATTACCCAGGACCCATTTTCGGGTGCGGATCATTCCTCTCTGCCCATCCAGAGCAGCTGGATGAGGAGGGGATGCCCATGCCAGCAGGGACCCCTCCGAGCATCCTGCACGGGCAGCGTCACTCATGCGTGCGCCCACAGGACGCGACAACATCCTAAACCGCAGCGGGGTTTGCAAAATCTGCCTTGTGAAACCCTCTCTGAGGTCTCACGCAGCAAAGGCACGAGACAAACAGGATGTTTTCGCAAACCGTTACTGGCTTTGTCGAGCCGTGGGGCTGTTGGAGGTGTAGAGCTCCCCGGTATCAGGTGGGGTTGGTGGAGATTAAGATGGATCAAAGCTATGGAAAAGAGACTACAAAAAAAAGGCAAACGTGAAGAAAGGGGATCTCAAGTCAGGATCAAAAGGCAGATTTCCACAGGAGAAGGTCAGAACACGTCCTCCAGGCATTTTAGTGCCAAGCAAGGTCAGCTCAGTTAAACCTGGCTCTGGCAGGTCCTTCCTCACTCAGAATTATCTGCAGTCAAGTGACACTTGATATCATGAATTTTTTTTCAGTCTTCAAAACCAGCAAATGTTTATGGCTTATTTCTAACACAGTTTTGTACCTCCTGGTCTGTGTTCAGGCAAATCACCTTAGAAGCTGGAAGAAGTGGCTTTTCAGAAGCAATTTTTTAATCTGCAAGAGAAGGACCAGGCTACAAACCGCAACCCCACGTCATCCCACCGGAAACTCAACCACTCCACTTAAAAAGTGGCTTTCAATCTTTGCTGGCTCAGACGTGCCCACGTGTCAATTTTTCTCTGCAGTCACGCCAACGTCTATTTACCAGCGCAAACCACAGAGCCGCTCGCCGTGGGCTTTGGGAATCACATGGAGCCATGAGTTACAACATCACGCTAGCCAGTTGCGTCACCGACTCCGTTTTTGCTCTTTTAATGAGAAACAAGATTTGTTGCTATCTGTATATTCCCAGTGAAAAGCGTTACACATGTCCAACGGCACACAGCAAGGCAGAAGCAAAGTCAGCTCTTAATGCCCTGGTCTGCTGGCGTCCGGCCGGTGCACCGAGATGTTCCTTTTACTCACGTCTGAACGATAAAAGCCACTTTCCGAAGAAGAGAGCAGCTGCCACAACACTGATGTGCTTTTCTCACGATGTGCCTGCGGTAAATCCAGGTGTATTCCTTCCCCTCTAGCCGAGGTGTAAACCTAGACCATGAAATGTTTGGCTTTTCTCATTCTTGAAAATTCATTTATTCCTACTGAACCCAAGGTCAGGCGGTCCCAGAGCAGCGGGGGTGAGCTGGGCTTCGCTCTGCATTTATTTAGTAACTGGGGCGTTCGCGCATCTGTCCTCGCTTGGCCAGAGAGCGCCTTCCGGAACATCAGCGAGCTGGAAAATATTCCTGGCTTCTTCCAGCAAAACTGTTTGGTTCATGTGGTTCTGGGCAAAAGAGGGTCCCCGGGGTGATGGAGCTGGGGCTGCTCCCCCCGTCCCCAGCGCTGTCCTCCTCCATCGGGAACAGGGTGTCACAGCCAGTTGTGATGAGATACCCGAGGGTAACAGGGGTCAGGTCGCAGCCATGCAGCCTCGCTGCCCCTGGGGACCATACCCCAAAGCTCTTAAGTTATGGGGGCAAAGCCCCAGAAATGCTGTTGAGACATCCCTTTGCAAGCACGCTGCGCGGCGTGCCCCCATGTCCCCTTTCCTCCATCCCCAGTGGCCTGGTTCCAGCTGGGACAGAGTTCCATGAGGAGCTGGGAGGGAGCACAGCCCCAGTGACCAGCCCAGGATTCGACCTCAGGTTTAGGGCTGAGACCCAACCTGGCCGATGGTCTGTTCCATCCCATGCCCAGCATGGCCAGGAGGGAGGTGAGGCTTTTTTCGTGTCATCCCACTCTGGGTGGTCCTTCTCCCAGGCCCGTCTCCCTCCCTCAGTCAGCTCTTGGACACTCAGGCTCTTATCTTCGTTCTGGGATTGGGGTTTCAGGACTCTCCCTGCTCTGGGATTGTTGGCTGGGAACGGGCTGAGCCTTGGCCATGGGGTGGTGAGCAGTGTCACTGTGTGTCACTCACTTGTATATTTGTATATATCACTGTTATTATCATCATTATTATTATTTCCAATATTATTGTAGTTTAGTTATTGAATTGTTCTTATCTCACCCCACGAGTCTCTTTTCCCTTCACCCCTTTCATTTTCTATCCCATCCCCGGGAGGGTGAGCGAGCGGCTGCGTGGGGTAAAACCACAACACCCGGGAAATCTGATGAAAGTAAAAAGCGATTATCCTGCATCACATGAAATTCAAGAAAAGGATCAAAAGCCAATCGAAGCCGCACCCTCCAGCTGAACTGGAGCAAACTCTTGCCTGCTCCACTCCTGAATTAACCCCCTCCCTGCCCGCCCCAGCACCGTCCCCTGCCCGCAGCAGGCAGGAGGCATCGGGCTGCGGTAGCCGGGGCTGATGCTCCCTGAGTTCTCCTCCTGTCGACGTTGAGAATCCAGCTACCCGCTTCCAAAGGAGCAGTCTTTTCTTTTTTCTCCCCTCATGTCATCAGCATTCAGCGCCTGATGTAATTTATCTCTTACCAAGCACTCGCTAAAGCTGGTCAGTGGTTTTCTGGATGAGAAATGTGCCTTCGCTTAAATGGGGTATTTCCTGGGAAATCTCATCAACAAAGCAGCTTTTAAAGGGGAAAAAAAAAAAAAAAGGCACACAGAGTGCAATAAATATTTTATTTCCTCCGGCAGGCAAAATGAAAAATTCTCAAGCCCTGAGTGAGGGCAGAGAAGGCGGCGCTAAAGCTGGTCAGTGGTTTTCTGGATGAGAAATGTGCCTTCGCTTAAATGGGGTATTTCCTGGGAAATCTCATCAACAAAGCAGCTTTTAAAGGGGAAAAAAAAAAAAAAAGGCACACAGAGTGCAATAAATATTTTATTTCCTCCGGCAGGCAAAATGAAAAATTCTCAAGCCCTGAGTGAGGGCAGAGAAGGCGGCTCCCAGCCACCACGGCAGCACCCACCTACCAGGGCCGTGCCTAATTCCTGGGTTATTGACCTGAGCCCTGACCAGGGGCACCCCAACACGCCGCATGCCCAGCTCAAGAGCTTGGGACCGCAGGGGGAAAAAAAAAATCCATATAGTGCTCCTCTTCCCTGCCCTGGTCCCTGTGTGCGGTTTGATGCCATGGGAATTAAATCCACCCCAGAATTCAATGTATTTTGCACTCGCTCTCCAGCTAAAACTGTTTTCGCATCAAATTTTCCGCATGTTGAAAATTTACAGCCTGGCAATAAGCAACTGTGCAGAGGAAGGGGAGAGGATGGGGAGAGCTGGGCATGAGACACGCGGGTGCGTGGTACCTGTGGGCGTGCGGTGGCGGCAGGGAAGCGCCCGCGTCCTCTCCATCCTCTCAAGCACCCGGGAGGTTTCGGCAATAACGAGAAATGTCAGCCAGGGCTGTCCCATCAGCACCCGCCTCTGCCAGGAGCAGAAAGCCGTTCTGGCGCAGAATTATGAAACGAACCATCTCGTTAGGTAAAAAATGACTTCTACGATTGCGTAACATCCTCCCCGCCACGGTCCACCCCACCTACACGCGTGGTTCCAGGGTGCTTTACGGCTCTATTTGCATCCTACTTATTTTTGGATAAACAGAGGAATTGAGTTTCCGAGGATGATAGTTACACGCTTCCCTGTCCGGCGACACGTGCCGCTTGCCTCCATCCAGTCAAACTGACCCAGTTCTCCCCATCAGCAGCGTTCCTGGGCTGCAGCACCAAGATATCAACTACGGCTTCTTCCAAAGTCTCCAATTAGTCACATTTTCTCGGCTATTCCGAGTCCTGGCAAGGCTTTGGAGAGCCGGCTCTCATCCGGCTTTCTGCTTTAGTAAACGTGGCCGCAAGAGGCTGGAGCGTTACATATTTTATAAAAAACCACTCTGCCAAAAATATGATTCCAAATCCTTGGCTGGAGACAGAGTAAAAGCAGAACATCGGCTCCTTCACGGGGTTATGCCAAGAATCCTGCGTTAGAGATGCACCAGCACATCAATAAAATACGAGCACTTAGGAAGATGAGAGCAGACTCGCTTCCCGTTTAGGACATCACAGACCTTGGCTCCTGGGCAGGCTGAGAAGCAGCAAAAATCTTTCCTGAGGTTTTCTTTTTGGCTCTGGTCCTCGCCCTGAATTCACCGGAGCCGCATCGCTGGGGCGTCCGCAGCCCGCGTTCGCAACGTCCCTCCCGAAAAGATGCTCTTGGCCCGTCCAGCAGACGATGATCAAATTCTGTTGGCTGAATTTTTAAAGTTTAAGGAAGGAGGAAATTGGGAAAAACAATCCTTCAAAGGGAACCCAGCACGTTTTGGCCAGCTGGGATGCATTTATCCAGCTCCTGCAAGAACGGGAGCTACAGGGAGCTGATGGGGAGGACAAGGATGGCATTACTCACTCAAATTTACACGGGGCAACAGTTTTGTGGTATCAAACAGTGGCTGAAACAGCCGACGGGTGCATTATGTTCGGAAATGATGGCACAGTGCAGGGCTGCTGTTGCCCTATCGCTTCCCTTCGACACAGACATAACCTACAGTCATCCCAGGAGACAAGCAACTCCGCTTTCCCCACTGGCACGTGCAGGGCTGGGAATTAAACGGAGATTTTTTGAGTCTGGAGGAGGTCTGGAGTCATAAAATGGGGGAAGCTGCCACCGAGCTCCACAGAGATCCCAAGAAATTATTAAAAAAAATCAAAAGCGTGCACACTTTTGACATTCTCTCCTCCTTTTCTTTTTTTCTGATAATTCTCTGGGATCAACCTGTGGAAATACCACTGCCGGGAAGCCAGGACAGAAAAGCACGAGGGCAATTTGCAGAGACAAAGCCACACACTTGGCTTCTGCTGTCCCCAACGGCTGTGATGCCACCGGAGCC
>NW_010133828.1:1292-1647 GCF_000699245.1 Pterocles gutturalis | reverse complement strand
CGAGGCCGATGGCACGAGGGCTCTCCCCATGTGCAGGACGCGGGGCTGTGCCATCGCATCCCACCCACTGCTCCGAAAGCTTCGGGTCAGCAATGCCGCAGTGGGGCGGCCGTGCCGAGGACCCAGCTGTCATTGTCCCCAAATGCCCTGGCTGTGCTCCTGCCCCGCAGCCCGTGAAACACCGGAGCTGCCGCGGCGGCCAAGGGCTCAGCGCCGTTATATTCCGCACACACGAGCCCGTTAAAGCTGGAGCGGGGGATTTAACGGGAGGGCTCTGCATCCCGGGGAGCATCCGCTGCCAGGTGTGCCCGCTCGGCGCCGCGCTGGGCTTCGGGCTCGCCTGGCGGCCTCTGAG
>NW_010133828.1:0-1250 GCF_000699245.1 Pterocles gutturalis | reverse complement strand
GCTGGTTTTAGCGCTCGGGCTCTCGGTCGCTATAGCAACCAGGATATTCATCATCCCATCTGATGCTGCGGCTCTGCCAAACCGGGGCTGATGCAGAGCAGCGGAGACGGGTTCATTCACTGCCTGCCGTGACGGCTGCGTGGTGCACACCGGATCACCCCGTGTGTATTTACCCCTACGTGGAATTCATGTATTCTTCATGATTTTCCCTTTCTGAGGTATTTTTTTTTTTTTTAAAGGTTACCGGGGACGGTCGTGCTCACGGCTGCGACTGCAGAGGACATTCGGGCAGGGTGTCACCGTGACCTACTTAGTGCAGGACGAGGTGACATCATGTGAAAACGCCAGCGGTTTCCCGTCCTCTGGACCGCTCTGTCCAGTAGCAACGCTGCAAAAAAAAAAAAATCTGCCCAGATTTCTGCCGAGGAGGCACATCCCTCTGGCTGTCAGTATAACCTTGCTCTGGCAGGACGAGACGTCTCCCCGCCTCGGCTCCGCTGCCCTGGAACCGCTGGGTTTAATCCTGCCTCTCTATTTCAGATTTGCTCTGAAAACCCAGATTTTCTTTCTTCTTTTCTAATAGAAAAGAGAGAAATTAGCTAAAGCTTCAGGGGATAGAAAAACACCATCAAAAGGAGGTGTTATTGTGCTGTTTTGCTCCTGCAGCTTTTCTCCCCTGGAGAAGCAATGTTCCTGTTCACCCTCCCAATGCAACGAGAGATTTTTTATCCCGCAGTGCTGGACAAGAGGTGCCACTGTCACAGGCAGCCGGCCACACACACCAGTGTTTTCCCCCGTGGTTCAGGCAGGCAGCGGCAGGGCTATCCAGCCCCCAGCTCACCTCTGAAAGCTAAAATATGAATTTTTATCTGAGGGGAGTGCGGAGGGGTGGGGTGTGCGCAGGTTCTCCCGGCATTATTCCAGCCAGGACGATGGCTCCTCCTCTCCCGGCATCCACGCCGGGACATTTCAGCTGAATCATCCTTCAGCTAACAACAGGCTTTGAACCTGATGGTCTCGCTGACATCCCCTGTTAAAACCACCACTCCCTATGGCCAAAGGAAGAATCACTCGAACGCAGGGATTTTTCCATCCCCTGGTTGATGCTGTCCTCCCTTGGAGCCATTCAGCGGGGAAGGACATGGCAGAGGGGATGTTGAGGGCAGCACGGGGCGTCCTGTGAACACATCTCCCGGGCAGGTGCCTCCCTGTCCTGGTGTTGGCTGGGACAGAGTGACCCCTCTTCCCAG
>NW_010133827.1:20026-49104 GCF_000699245.1 Pterocles gutturalis | reverse complement strand
TTTAAGTTAACTTTAACCCACGACATCTAGTAAGCAGACAGAAAGTTTTGTATCCTGACGTGTTTGCCAGACACTGTAGAGGATGAAGAATTGCTTCCCTCAGATTTTTGAATATATGAAGGTTGAAACTCAAGCCCTGATGACAGAATATTTTAATGATCTAAAATAATTGTATGTAATAGCACTTGTTTTATCTGTAAAAATTAGTTGCCTAAATCAGATGAACACATATTTGAAGTAAATTTTATTCTTCAAAAAATACTTTCTATCTCTGTTGAATGACATGAAAGTACTTACACCACATAATTGTCACACCACCTAATCTTAAATAAAGAGGTATGATTAGGAGAACATCAAGGTAATCTCTTTTATCTTTTTTTTTTAATACACAAATGTCGAGCTGCTGTTGATTAATGCTTTTTTATTTTTTTAGAGAAATTGAATTTTCCAGGAGTGATACCAGTTGTTAATTATTTTTCTCATGCATTAGTAATAGAATGCATGAGAATTAGAAGCAGAATTAATTGTTTTGCAGATTTTAAAAATTATGTATTCAATGCAGAAATATCTCAGATGTGTAGATTTAATCAAATGTACTTCTTTTTGTCCTCCCAAATACAATATCAGCTTTAAAATTGAAGTAAGAAGGATGATTTTTTTCTTACAGACCATACTATTTCCCACATGTTAATCCAAATTGTTGAAATTAATTCAAGCAGCTTTGATTTTGTGAGCCATCAAAAGTAAATATATGATAGTAAATATACATGCCTAAACGTACTCAAGATGCTTTGAAAATCCTGTATGTGAAATCCCATATTTGAACATCTCTCAACCCTTTTTTTTCTTGCAATGCTTTCTTTGGCAAAAAAAGTTTGCATTTTTGACGTCTCATCCCACTTACATCTGCCATCTGCATTCAAATTAAAAGTGGTTTGAGACCTGTTTTTGAATGTATGTTTGTAAATTGCTTTCTACAGATGGATCTTAAATTACATAAAGTCTTCAAACTTTTTTGCAGTTTAAATAATTAGCAAAGTTCTGTTTTGCTTGTAAGCGATTTAAACAGATGTAGAAGTCAGCCCAATGCATACCACTGTTTGTATTTGATAAAAACAGAAAAGCTTGAAATGGATTAAAATATTGATAGTGTTAATTGGCTTTCTGATTGTTGCATTTAGTAACAAGCTCTCCTTAGAATCTTTTTCAAGGGTAAGATAGTATTATCTTTTATTTTCACAGCAATCCTTTCCAAAGAAGCTTCCAATGTCTCAGTCAGTGCCTCAGATTTATATCCAGGTTAAGGAATTTATTTATGCAAGCCTTAAGTTTTCAGAGTCACTTCACCGCAGGTAAGTTTAAAGTATCAGGAAGGTAACCTATAACATCCAGGTGACCTAAAACTATATATTAAAATAAAAATATATTCTTGTATACTTGCTAGCTGTGCTTGTTCATAATTTACATATAAATTTACACATATATGTCTTTCTATTTAATTCACAATGCTGTAGCGTATTTTCATATGTATATATGTTGTATACCATACGTGTATGTCTGTATGGGTGGAGGTAGCTTGGCACGGTAAGGAGTCTAAAACACTGCTAGATTTTTTTAAAATAGTATTGACAGGTTTGAATAATCTAGAGATTTTATTTATTTACCAAAGCGTGTAAGATTTGAAAAATATACTTTGGTACTGACCATTTCAGAAATAATTGTGTAGCATCTCTGATTACTTTGAACAGTCTTCCCCTTCTTGGTGTTTCCTTAGCAATGATTTCTCCTGCAACAAAATGTGCTGTCTGCATGCTCATTCCCTCTTCCATCCCACCTTTTTCTGATGGAAGACATCACACTTCTTATATTTCCTTCCTTGTCACCTTCAAAAGCTTAGTTTTAATTACTTAAAATAACATTTATTGATCTGAAATCTGGAAGGTATTTGTGGCTGGTCATCCACTTCTGCACTGTTAAAGATGTAAATAACTCTCTTTCACACATTCTTAATTGATACTGTTTATAATTTACACGTACTAATGAGCACATGTTGACCTCCTCAGAACTCATTAAAACCCACAAATTACTCTCTGAACTGCTGTGTCAATAAACATGTCCAAAATTTAAAAAAAAAAAAAAAAAAAAGTTTTGCTTCAGTGTTGAAATGCAGTTAATAGATACTTTGGTAAATGAAAGCAGTGTTCTGTGTGTTAGAACGTGGAAGACTTGGAGCAACCAGAAATTAAGTGCACATATGGAATTCTTAACATAAAAAGCTCCCTTTGCAAGGAAAAAAAAAATAAATTATTACTGTTGAAGTATTGTCATGTACAGCATAGTTATAAAAATTAACATTTTTTTCAGCTCAACAGAAATTGATGATATGCTCAGAAAATCTACAAATTTGCTGCTTACGAGAACTCTAAGTAGTTGTTTACAGAACCTAATTAAAAAACCTCATATAGGTTTAACTGAGGTAAGTTTTAAAACGTATACTCAAAACTGTTTTTTAAGAAAATTAGTGCTAAAACTATTATTGTAGATGGAGATATACCCTAGTATTAAGATTTATGTAAGAAAAACAAGTAATGTTTGCTTTAAAATTGAAAATTGAAAGAGATGAAAGATTAAGTTTAAAATAAGCATCAATATCTGTTAAATAAATAATAACAATACAGTGTTGGGTCTCGTTAGAAGTATCACTGCACGTGGATGCCTTTTGAGAGAGATGAAAATGAAAGAGTTCTGTCTCTTAGATGACAAACTGAGACATGCAAGAAATACGCCAAAGACTGTTACTTTGGTTGCATACAGAGCATGGTTCGTGCTCTTGTCTAGCAATTAGTAACATATTGTTGAGTTTCTGTTACTTCCTATAAAAAAGGGGGAGGAAAGACAATCTCTGTCACGTGAACTGTGTCAAGTTTGAGAGTAAACCTACGAGATCAAGAAATGTAAATTCTAAAGTTTACTCTAACACATGAAACTTTTAATGTAGTAATTGCAATTAAAATATTTTAGTAGGTTTGTGCATGTTGTTTTTTCATCAGGACTCTTGGTTTAATTTGTTTATTGGACAGAATAAGACAGGGTGAGACAGTGAATTACTCTGAATATTCACTGCAGGTACATGCAATGTCAGGAGACAGCAGGTACCTACTGAAACATGCTGAGAAGGACTTAGACTGTTGCTCTTAGAGCAGTGTTATGTCATATTGAATGTTGTTTTTAAACTGCAAGAAGTTCTTGTATGAATGAAATCAAGAAGAAGATGAGGAAAGAGCTCTATAAATTGTATATAACATATATAACATTATGTTAGTAAGACAAGTTATACAATTTTTCTGAGTCATAGTTTTCTAGGTTCTTGAAATAGAAAGAAATATTTTCAAGGATATGAAAATAAATTCACTGGTATTTTTTGAGTTGTTTCATTATCAAGTCAATACATTTTATGAGAAAAATGTTGAAAAGAGAAAATGTATTTTACCAAGAATTACATTAGTGTTCACTAAACCAGACAGTATACAGTGAGAATTAAGATATAATATACTGATATTTCAGTTGTTGATTGCTGATTTACGTAATTTACATTATGTAAATTGTCTAACTTGTGAACTGAATGTGAATGCAGGTCCTGCTTATAGAAACATTTATATCATATACAAGCAGATTGTTACCATTGATGGCGGTGAAGGAGTTGACAACCTTTATTTAAATTTACAACTTCAGAATGCATTATTCTGCAGACAATATTGTGAAATATTTTTTTATAGCAGTAATTTTTAAGAAAGTATTTTTATGGTGCAAATTAGTGATTTGCTTTTGTCAATATATTTTTTTCTTTATTTTCCCTTTTTAAATTGATGCCAGTTTGTTTTATTTCACTGAGTAGGTGTCTGCAGTCTTCATTTTTAAAAAGGCATCTTTTGTATGGAGATTGTAGTATTACTCCTTAGTGATATTTGAAAACAAACTTGAAAAATAACGGGTAGTAGGTGATAACCTGGGATATTGTAATTAATTTATAGTGGTATTTTTGCTGAAAGAAGTAGCCATTTACAAAATCAAATGACAATGGCTGATACAGAAAGGATTTTTACAATAATTTTTTGTCTTTTGTAGCTTGTTCAAATCATCATAAACACAACACACTTGGAACAAGCCTGTAAATACCTTGAGGATTTTATATCTAACATTACAAATATTTCACAAGTGACTGTTCACACTGCAAGACTTTATGGACTTTCTACGTTTAAGGTATGGTAAATGTCATCCATTTTATGACTATGTCTGAAAAGTTACATTAAAATAACCATAAATGAAGCATTTTAAAACAGAAGGGGGTGAGGGCAAAGCTGCATGCTTCTCATTTTTGTCTCTAAAACAATTCTGAACTGTTAAGAATTCAATTGTAAACCAGGTAAACGCTGTTTTTTGTTACCGGTACTGAGGTACTTGGCCTTGGCCAGCGGCAGGTCTGTCTTGGAGCCAGCTGGCATTGGCTCTGTCAGACACAGGTGACGCTTCTAGCAGCTTCTCACAGAAGTCAGCCCTGTCACCTGCCCTGCTGTCAAAACCTTGCCACGCAAACCCAATACACTTTCTGAAGAAAACATTCTCACAGACAAATAATCTTGTATATGTTACCTTGTGCCGTTGATTCAGCTATGGGGCATTTCCTTCTTAGTCACTTGGGGCTTCTATACAGAGATTTTAAAACTAGAAACAAAACAAAACAAAATGTCATCAGGGATTCCAAAGCAGCTGCAACTTGAACTAGGTATTTGGGGTTTTTCTGTGTACACTGAAACAAAGGAAGATGATTTCTTGTATTTATGGGATAAAGAGGACTAATCCTATTGAGAGTAGTTCTGGTTTTTGTACTTCATTTTTTCTCTTGATGCAATATGTAGCCTATCCTATTATAATATCCCCTCTGGCAAAGATGTTAAAAGGTGGGTGAGGTGGAATAAGACATCATCATTGCAAGACACTTCATATTTCCAGTTGATTGCCAACAATTTTCCCATTAACTGTCATTTGTTTTGCTAAGGATTTAATGAATAAGGCAAGACAGAAGGGTTCTTGCCTAGCATATGTAGTTACTCTACCAGTAACCAGTGCTCTACCAGTAGTTTTACTAATTTTGCCCTGTCCTTAAGATGTAGGCTGCCTAGTTTGCTTGTTATGTACCAACAGTGCATGTGTGTCTTTGAAATTGCATAACTATAGATATTTTCTCGTAAGGTCAATCCATAATCTTTTTAACATTCAAACAAAACACTTAATGAAGCCATAGTCTTTGATATCATTAAGAGGCAAGATGTTCTTTATCCTTGTATTTAACTTAATAAATGCAGTTGAAAGTTTGCATTATTTTTGTGCTGATTGCTTATGCTGTAAGTTGTGTTTAACTGTCCTATAAACTATCTAAGTTCTATCGGAGGGAATCACAAAATATTGTATCTGTGTTTAGTGAGCTTAATGTCTCTGTACTTTGGAAAAATACAGAATGAACACTGACAAACACTTAAGATTTTTTTTAATTATTTTTCCTGGAGAACTTGTTAGCACAACGTTTTCCACTTAGAGCTTTCCACTTAAAGCAGAAAATTCTTTTCTCGTTAATCCCTCTTTTTTTTTTCCTCTGTATTTTAATGAAAAAGTGCTTGCAGTTCCCCAACTGAGCCCTCACGGAGTTTGCTATGTTCTGCTGTTATTAGATTAATCTCCTGGTGGCAACTCATGTCACCCCCATTCTTTCTGAGTGGTCAAAAAATCTCCTTTTGTTAGCAGCAATGATCACAGTTACATTCCATGACATGATCTTACAAGTAAATCTGAACTATATTTAATAGAAGCCTTCAGACCTGTTTCATGGCTAGTATTTTATAGGGCTGTTTTTCTCATTTTATTTTTGTATATAAGATTTCATTGTCTTTCAAACTCTCCAAGCATTGTTTCACATGGGTGGAAATAAAAAAAAATTGCCAAAACTTGTTTCATTTTATCATATTAAAAAATTGTGTCACTTTCAATATTTGTAGTCACATTTTCCAGCTTTGAATGACCATTGTTTTCCTTTGTTTAAATCAGCAGTCTCAGTAAGCAAAAATAGATGTATTTGTAGATCTAGTTGATAGAAGTTTTTGAGCCCAGGGTCTCAGCATTAAGCTGTGTAATGTCTCTTGGAGAGCCAGATATGCAGCATCAAATCCTGTGCAGGGATCCTCTGAGAGAAAAGCCATTTAACAAAACCACATCATTTGCCCTTTTTGCTTTATAATGGGGGAAAATCTGGTGAGCTTTCAAAAGGTTCTGTCACCACATTAAGAGAAGAGATGGAGTTAATTCATTTGCCTAATCTGAATGCTGCTAACTCACTCTTTCTTGACTTGTGCATGGGATTCACAGTGCTGCTTCTCAGAAGTAATTTCTCCAATTGAAATCCAACTGCTCATCACAGTTTTCTCGGGAAATAGAGCAACACTCCTTGCTTAAAGTACTGGCAGTGTGCTGCTCTGGTTATAAACCAATAACCAAAGCACAATAAAAGGTAGCCAAAAACGGGCTTCCAAAACAAAAACTGAAGGATTAGTCTTGCCATTGCCAGTAGATCATCTTAACTCGTAAAGACGATACAACCACTCCATTAGTGACTTAGTTTTTAAACAAAAAAAATCCCAAACCCAGACAAACAAAAAAAACTATCCAAGCAATTGCACTAACCTAAGCAGATATACTTGCAAGTCCTGTCATTACAAATTGTTGAAACTGAGGTCTCATTGTTAATTAGAAACTGTAAGTATAGACTTTACTTTAATTGAAGTTTTTATAGTCCTAGCCACCTACAAAATTGTGGATGGCAGCATATTCCCATATTTGACATGGTAACAAGTTGCCAAATTCTTGTCTGTTGGATTGGGAGAGCTGTTCATTCAGTGGAGGCTTTTACAGATTGGTTTGATAGTAAAAATGCTATTTTTCGGGAATGGTACTTTGGTATTTATACAGGGCAGGGACACATGCTTTCTTGCTTCTTCCTGAAGTGCTTCACGGCCTGGGGCCTGACTGAATTTGACACACTCAGTGTGATGCCACCTTTAAGCTCAGATAATTTTGGGTTTTTTTCTTTTTTCTTTTTGCCTTTCTTATTTACACCCTTCTGAAGCACCATGTTTTTGGACCACTTTCTTCCAGAGGAAACTAGCAGTGGGAATTTCATCCACTTTAATGTTGCTCCAATATATCCAGCCTATTGTTACTCTCTAAAAACCTTCAGCAACTGACCAGTTCATTTTAAGTCAGGTGTCTTACTGGAGTTATTTCTCAAGATCAGTGAAGAAAGTTTCATGTTGAGCCCAAAGTAGAACATAGAATTTATTGAGTATCTTTAAACTGCAGGCTGGCAATAGCATGCCTTTCCAGCAAGATAACACTTTATCAAGCATCTGTACATAGATCCCATTCCAAGTACGAGGACATCCCCTAAAGGCAGATAGACAGCATCATAAACTCACTTCACAGTAAATGCTAGACTTTACCTCTTTACTGTTCCAAAAAGTAGAATCTGTGTGGTGGCAGTACAAAAAGTAGGGGTGGGAGGAAGTAGGGGAGTGCTCTGAGTCATGGTCTGTGATGATGAGGATATTTAAAGGAAGATGAAAAATGATGAGCATTCTTCAGATTTGCAGCCTTAAGACATTAATTACATAAAAATCATACAATTGCAGGACCTCTAGCCATAACAGATAAAATAATTAGGTTCTTTTATTATTTTCTTTGCAAAGGAGGGCAAATAAACTTTGTATCAGGGTTGATGAATTTGTAAGGCCGCATTAAAGGTGATTGTTGTGAAGAGAGCAAAGCATTGCTTTGTTTCCAAATTCAAATTAATTTCATTTGTCTCTGAGAACCTAGGTTATTCTGTAGGCATGTTCTCTTATAAATACTCTTATACTAAACAATATGGGACTATTTTAAAAACCAGAGCCTCAGACTTATTGTAAGACAGAAGTTAAAATATTGATTTAAATAAAGTTTTTAAAAATCTAAGTAAAACAAAAAACTTCCATTTTGTTGATGAATATAATTTTTTTTTTGCATTCTGATAATATTTTAGAATTCTGACAGTATCACATGATTTTTTTTCAGGATGCAAGGCATGCTGCAGAGGGAGAAATATACACAAAACTTAACCAAAAAATAGATGAATTTGTTCAGATTGCTGATTATGATTGGACAATGTCTGAATCCAATGGAAGAGCCAGTGGATACTTAATGGACCTTATTAACTTTTTAAGAAGCACATTTCAAGTTTTTACTCATTTACCTGTAAGTGTTCAAAATTAAGTTTAATTGCAAACTACTGGAGCTTTATTTTATTTTAAAATACTAATATTTTGAAGATGGGTATGAATTTTGAATTCTGCACATGCTGGCAGATGTATTTTTTATTTTTTTTCAGTACAGATATATTTTCAGATATGTTTCAGTATGCTGATGGTGCTTACCTATGGTAATACTTAGAAAATACGTTCAAGTACTTTACCAATATTGTTAACAACAGCTAATTTACAAATAGTTTAAGAACTCATGCAGTTTTCTAGAGCATCAGATGGTTCTATGTACACATGCATTAGTTCATACAATGCAGAATTGATGCAAATCCTGCATTTGTGCATAAGATTATGGAGGTTTTGGATTCTCCAAGGTTGTTTCTAGCCAAATAGTTTTTGTCATAAAAAGTCATTTGATTGTCGTTAGCTGGGCTTCATTGAAATAAATCCTTGTTCATATTCAAATATATCCAGTGTTATTTTGTCCCAGGTAAAAGGGTACTGTTAACCTGTTTTATGTACTAATTGTTACATTCTGTTGTCTGATATCCCCTTGCTTTAGGTCAAAAAAATACTATTTCTAGTTTGTTTTATCATCATACTAATTTATAGCTTTATAGGTCTGGAGTAACTTTGAGAAGTCTTTCAAACTACATCTGCTTCTCATCAGCTTGTCCTTGGTTGCTGCTGTCACACTGATGTCCGAGTGCTTTACCCACATGCAGTGCCTATAAAGAAAAAGTAATCTGTGCATAGAAGGTTTCAAGGTTCTATACTGGAAGTAAAAGATAATTTCTTTATGTGCACAGCAAGGTGCTGAAGTTGCTGGCATAGTGGGATTATCTGGTCTTCCAAATCACACGTGAAGAGGCTATGATTCTTCAGTCTCCTTTTTTTAATGACTCAAAGACATAGCATATCACGTAATATTGATGTGAATGTGCCATGTGAGGCATGTGCTTCTGTTCCAAATCTGAGTGATTTTTGATAAAGAATAGCAAGTTTGTTAGATAGTTAGATTAATTGTAACTTAACATACAGAGCAGTGTGAACAAATGGCACTGTTCCTCAGTGGTCATATGCATATAGCAATTAAGGGACGTGCAACTTCTAGAGAAGGATGTACAGAAGTTTGTCATGGTTGTATGTTGCAATATAGCTGTTTGGAAGTGAGCCACGGGTAGAAGTAAGGAATGTGTTAAAAGGGATGGAAAGAAGCAGCTGTGGCACTAGGACTTGAAAAGTGTGAAAGGAATAGAAATATGTGCCTGGGGGCACAAGACAACCTTTGGAGAAAGCTAGTTCCTATGAAGAGGTTACTAGGTAATTTCAGACTCTGGTGAGGTAACAGGCAGGATGTGCAACTGTATGGATGACTAGTCTGTGGCAAGAGGGTTCTTGTAATTTTTTTACTTAATCCTGTGTATTGCTCCCTATTCTGGCTTGGACAATTGTAGAAACATACAGTCCTGTGAATATTATTGTGCATGAGCTGTGAAGGTTATATGGAAATGTGTATACAGTTTCATTATGGTGATTCTGGTTAGATTTGTAGTAGTAAGTTACTTTCATTAAAATAAAATTTATAGTAAAAGCATTTTCAAAATAAACCCAGAATTAGGTTTCATAACTCATTAAAATAGTAAGTGCTTTGGAGTGCTAAACTAGATGCTAATGCTAGATTCTCATTTGCCACAGTTAAGATTTGGTGTAGTTTTTTAGTATTCATTTTCATAAATGAATGAAAATGTTCCATTAATGTCACAGTGTAATTTCTATAATTTTTGTATGGCTGGCAGAAACATTCCACTGCTCAAAGTAGTTTCTCAGAACCTTTCCTGTAATTAGAAATCAAAGAATATAAGTCCTAGCCAGTGGCCATAATTCTAGTAAGGAAAAGAGCGGGACAAGTAGAGGAATCTCTTCTGTCCCTACCTTAGATGTTCGATCGCATTAGAGGGCATTGTGCTAGGGCTAGGGGCACTAGTAGGCCACGCTAGATCTCTCTGGTTTCGTTCAAGGGTCACTGCCTTTCTCTTTGATATTGTTTCAAACTCTGAACTTCCTGTAGAATTGTTATGATATGTTCTTTAACATCGTTTTGTTGCAGTTGTTGAGGTTGTGTCATTGAGTTCCTGTCATTAGAGTCTTGTTTTATTGTAGCTGTATGCTGTGTAAATGCACAGGGATGTGTCTCCTTCTGTGCTTCCGCATGGGCCTATCCTGAATTATTTCTGTACCACTGTATACTTTAAAAAAATACATCTTATGTTACATATCTGTTTTATGCAATTTGTATTATTTTTATTAGAACATTAAGAGATATAAATCGAGTAGGCTATGATCTCAATTTTACTGAACCTGCACACTTCGTGGCACAACTTAGTTCGGGTCTGATACCTCTATGGAATCACTGGAAATGTCTTGTGTCTCTGAAGCTTTTTTTTTCCTCTTCAGTTTTACATATTGGTTTTCTCCTCTGTGTTTGTTTACTGTACTTAAGAAGCAGTTTTGGAAAAGAAAATGGCTTTATTCCACCATGCGGTTATACTACCATTAGATTTATCTTAAAATTTATTAATGGTTTCTGTTACATTTGGATTCTTACTGTCCTGAGCTGTTCTAAGTCTTGCTTAAACAAAGTATATTAATGACATACAGGTAGTGTCTGTAAGCCAAGATGGTAAACATGGCATTTATTTTTTAACCTAAGTATTTTGGAATATATTATTTCTTATAATGAAAACTTTCTGGAAAGGCATATCAATAGACACTTAGTTATTTGAAATTTGCTACTTTTATATTTTGGCATACAGTTCCTTATTACAGAAAAGCATTTTATTTATGAATTAGTATTATTTAAACTATAATCTCCTTGTTATACCTCAACAAAATACTATATAAATTCTCATGTTTAAAAAAATAATTTAAGGAATTACGTAGCTGAATTGTTCTTTTTGGAGGCTTTTCCTTACCTTTTATTGCTACCAATTTTTTATTCTTTTTTTTTTTTTGATGTTGACAGTACATCTTAATTTTTTTGTTTTGATTGCCTTACTGGTTTCCTTCTCAGAATAACAACAATGACCATGCAGCTATGTCGGTAAGTAGATGCAAGATGAAGAAAAAGCATGTGAACTGAAAAACTATGAACTGCCTGCAGGCTTATTGCTTCGATTTTTAATAATTTAAAAAAATACGCCTCTGTTTTGCTGATGACTTGCTGCATACCTTGTGTGGTTGCATGCAGGGATCAGGTTAATGACTAACATTGAGATTTCATACACTGGAACAGCAGGATCCCTAAAAACCTTGCAGAAGGTTGGTGAGGTGTGCCTTGCATTCCAAATGAGGTAATTTAGGGGAGACTATGAGACCTTTTGGGAAGAGAAGTCAGGTATCAAAATCGAGCTATGAGCATGCATACAGAATAAGGGTAGACCGATTGAAGAGAATGAAGAATCAGTGACAGTTCCATCGTTTCTCTGCTACATATGCCTGTGGTAAAGGGAATGTGTGTGCTCAGTTTTTGTATTTTTTTAAGAAGATGATAGGTTGCATTTAAGGGTTCTTCCAAGTCTTGATTATTTCAGGTCATCAGTTTTTGTGTAAGGAGTTTATTTTGATTTGTCATAATAATTTCCATGACAATGTAGGTGTTGAAATTAATATTATTCTGTTAAGAGTGGCTTCTGAATACTGAATTTCTGAACTTACTTTTACTAATTTTCCCTAATAATGTGGTTGAATCTTGTTCACTTAAGCAGTGTACAGTAACAAATGTACACTGTGCTGTGTTCACTGTTTAAATGAACAAATGTGTAAGGCACTTAGAGTACACAGTGTGGGAATAACCTCATTCATTGCTACAATCTGGAAAGCAGTTGGCTGAGTAGTAGCTCTGTGGATCTGAAGATTATTTAGTCAGTTAAAGAGAAAGCTGGGGAGAGATCTAGTGGCAGCCTACACCCTCTTGAAGGACAAATACAAAAGTGATGGAGCCAAACTCTTCTTGGTAGGACTGAGAAATTCAGATGTGGCTATGGTAACAGGTAGAAGCTTGGGAGATGAAGCTTTGACATTAGGGAAAAAGTTTGCATGGAGAGAGTAGTGTGGTGTTGGAAGAGGTTACCCAGAGAGGCTGTTAAATTCCCGTCCTTGATTGTTTTTGAAGGCTCAGCCAGAAAAAAGGACAACGGACCTGAACTAGTGTTGGCAATAGTCCTACTCCAAGTAGGAGGCTGGACTAGATGACATTGGTGGTTCATTCCAATGAAAATTTCTATGATGTGAATACTCAGTCTCATGTTGAACTGTCAAGCTAATAGGTGTCGTGAGAACTAGGAATATTGAATATTTAGTGTAGAAATATTTCCTGTTAATGTTCAATAGGTGTCAGTGTGCTGGTTATGTCATCACCAAGCACTAGCAGTATTTCAGAGATGCAGACTACAGAGGCTACATTGCTTTTGAGAGGTTGTAATTTGAGAGTCACGCAGTTTTCAGTGGTTCTGCTTTCTAAAGTCACAAGAATTTATTCTTTTGAGGTTATTGGTGTTTTCAGGTTCTTTTTCATCCCATTGCAAGTTCATATTGCAGTTTATAGTGCCATTAGATACTTCAAATTAAAAAGCAAATTAAAATTTCATTATACAACTACTAATCTCATGAGGCCAACTGGATGATCAAATTTGTTATTAAGGACCTGCATTTTTTAGTTTTTATTTTGAGCAGTTAAAGAAAAATCATACCTTTTATTTCAGATCAGTAAACTTGAAATGATAGAGGGTGTATATGTAAGTGGTTTTGGTCTAAGTTTAGAATTACCTTACATTTTATTCTGCATATGTGCTTTGCCAGTGCAAAGTTAGTATTGGACAACTCTTTGGAAAAGGATGACTATTGAAAAGTAACAGTTACTCATTACTTGCAATTGGCTATTTTTTTATTTCAGTAGGATTTGAGGCAGAGACTGGAAGTATAATTGATTCTTAAAAATTCCATTATCGTATTTTAGTATGCTTGTATTTTATCGATAGTTCAAAAGTTGGGTTTTAGTCCTGATGTCAAGTAATACAATGCTTTAGTTATTATGACTGATAAAATTTGTTAGTTTAGTTTCTTTGCATTTTCTAAAAGTTTTTCATTATGTCATTTCATTGTATTAAAATAATTAATCAGCTTAACTTCTGAGATTTAACAGATAAGTTCTGTTATTTCCTTTTATGCTGAGGATGGCAGTTTGTGTTATTTTATTGTTTCTGTGATTGGCAGCAAAAGTCTAATTTCACAGCTTGCAATGAGGGTGAAGGGGTGGTGGTTTTCTGTAGCTATATTCAAAAAGTGTCAGTCAACAGCTTCCACTGGCTACTTAGAGAATGGGTTTTCTTACCAGTTTCTCCAAATGCCGCTTCATGCTGTCTTTGATTGGCACAACCTGGCAGGGAGGATGGATGAATCTGTCACTGGCCGGTTAATTGTGTTGCTGGTCTCAGCCTGACATCAGGTCTTTGACTCCTAAGTGGCTCAATACAAAACAAATTAGCAGATTGTAGTCATATTTCTCATTCTATATGCTTGGACTTTGTTGAATGCAGTCCATAAATCATATTGACTGACACCATAGTGAATGATGAAAGCTGCTTTTGAGACAGCTAGCATGGGTCTTAACAGTACCACGAAGGTGCTGTGGAAGGATGCATATGGCTGACCCTTGGGGAGTTTCCTAGGAGCCAAATGTCTCTTTACTGCAATTGTTCTCAGGAGAAAAGCTTTTGCGTCCTATAAAAAAGGATTTAATATGTCAGCAGATTCTCTTTAAAAGCTCCTTTGAAATATAAGAAGTTTGTCTAAGGGTTTTCTCTTTTTACAAACTTGTATTTCAGCAAAATGTGGAGGCTGGGTGAAAAAACAGTTGCCTTTAACACTGTTAGCAGGTGTTTTTGCTTATAGAATAGGGTCCTTGTTTCTTAAACTTTACATTGGTTGAGTGGAAGAATAGGTTTTGTAGATAGCAGCAATTAGCATAGGCACAGCAGAGATAATAGTGGTGACTCCAAATGGGAGGCAACTGCAGCGAATGTGAGAAGCCTGCTCAATCTCTGCATGCTATTGAATATAGGTGTTTAATTGCTAGATACAGTAACTGCGTCCACCCGCCCCCTTAAAAAAATATTAGTAATTTAAAAATTCCAAACTGACAAATAATAAACATTAAGAATGTTTTAAAACTAACTGAGATTTGTTTAATTCTGGAAGAGAATTGTCTTACTGTGATGTTCACAAATCCTTAAGTTTTCTCTTCAAAATCCATTATGAAAAAATGGCAAGGAATTGATTAATTGGTGGATGGTGGAAATTTGGAGAGAGATTTTTAACTAGATCTCTTTTGTCAAACACGAACTTGAATTTCATTCCTTTTTTATCATTGCACATCCAATGCATTTTGAACTGGGAAGCACTGAATTTTGAAGAGGATAACAGTAAAGTTCACATTTCTCTCAGTTAAAGTTCATCATTTTGGTTGATAGATGTAGCTTCATTTTTTCTAGATTTAAGAAAATTGAGTGATTGTATTGAGTAAGTATAAGCTGTGTATAGTAAACTTGTATTATTTGTTGACATGTCATGCAAACAATAAGCCTGTAGTTCAAGTTACATAGTTGGAAATAGTTTAAGTGTTAGGATGTTTCCATTTTTTTTTAATTTTAAACTAAACATTAAACGTACATGTATTGATACTTATTTCAAGTCCAAGTGGCTTTTACCATGTCATTTCGTATTATAACCATTATCTTATGCTCCAGTACTATTGATATTTGCCGGATTGTAACAATTAGCTACAGATGCTTGTTAGAAATATAAAATTCTGTCTTTTATTTAAATAGAGGAGTACACATTTTTTGCATATAAAATAAATTGAATGTTAAAATTTTCTTGACAACCTATTAATCTGGTTGAACTTTTATTACATTATAGTGGCAGCATAAATAGGACATGGAGCTGATTTGATGGAGCAGTACATTAAACCGAGATGCACTAGTTGTTCCATTAAATCAAAATGACATTTCCATTAAGTATTTAAAACTTACTACACTGTAATTAAATGAACTGTGGCCCATAGATTCCTCTTCTCACCTCCTTTTTCCTTCTTTTCCCCTTTTTCTCCTCTTTTCTTTTTTTCCATTCATATTGATATTGTTCTGCTTGGGGAATACAGCTGCATGTCTCCCAGTGTAATTACCGTTGGGTTTGGGAGACCTCTAAGCATGCTGTTCTTGCATTGTTTCTTACATTCCTTGTTGTCAGTTCATCAATTTTGATCAAAAATGTTATTTGCTTTTCCGAGATTTTCAATTAAGGAACTGGCATCTCATTTTAGATATAAAACTCACGACAGTTCAATGTGTCCTAATGCTAAAGAGATATTAGCAAAAGGTATTTAATGTTTCAGTGTGACATGGGGAGGGTGAATGTTTTCCATTGAATTGTCTACATTTTAGTTACATTTTAAGAAAGAATGGATTTTTAAAGTACAAAATATTTAGGGCCAAATTTGCTTTCTGTTATATGTATACCTAAAAATTCAATTATATGAGCAAGTTGTCTTATTAAGGACAAGATCTGGCTCTTCAGATGTTGGAGCAGAACTTTCCAACCTTTTTGCGACAGAGAACTGCTGTCTGTCCTTTCCATTTTTCATTGCCTGTATGTGTTTCTGTGAGTCAACAGTGAATTTCAACCTATTTTTGCAGAAAACAGCTGGGGAACCATTGCTTTGGAGAATAGGTGTCATCACTTTACTGATTAATATAAGGATAGTGGTGTGTGCTCCAGTAGGTGTATTACATAATTATGATTTCTTTTGTGTAAGCATGTTAATAGTTACCTTTGTTTCAATATGTATTGTAACATAGACGTCAGTTGAAAAGCATGGTTTGATAAGTACCTTAAACTACAGAGTTTCATGTAATTACATTTGAAAGCCACGATCGCTCTGCCCTAAAAGATTGCAGCACTATGAATAGAATGGTGCCATCTGATCAGGTATCTGGTCTTACTTGGTTTTCTTAATTCTAAGGTAGAATTTCTATATCTTTCCATTTTTTGAGTACTATTTTTAAAATAATTTATCATATTAATGTATGATTTTGGGTTTTAGTCTCATTTTTGGAAAATTATTTGTCTCTATTACATATACATTGTAAAGAGAAACATTATTTAGTAGACTGCGATTGGAAAATTATTTCTATTCTGTACAGCAGAGGGCTACATTTCGTTTTGTAAGTAGTTCATTACTGACAGCACTGAATTACTGAGGACCTGAAAAGATGATTGATAAGCATTAATATTTTAAATAATTTAGCAACAAGCTTTGAGATGGAATTCAAGCAATTAAAGAGCAAATAATTAGCACAAGCTGTTATGAAAAGTGCCCCAACTGAAAGCAATGGTTTTGGTTTATGTAAAGTTTGGGAGTTTTTTACTAAGTATTATTAAAAATATGCAGCATGTTCATTTTCATTACATTCTTACTTCCATTCTGTTTGAGTAAAAAAAATTAAAATAAATAAATCCACAAAGCTGTTCATATGCTTCAGCAACTTATATTGTTATTATTTTGGAAATGTCCTTGTATTCGTGAAAACTGTTGGACTTCCAGAAGAAATATCACTAATTTCTTTAACATATATTTAATTTAGTTCCCCAACTGATTTAATAGAAACAAAGCTAACAGGTCAAAGAAATAACAGCAAATGTGATCTTTCTCATTTGTGTCCTGCATCATTAAAACTTTGAGTGTATATTAAAATCAAGTCAGATAAGCAGTTCTTTAGTGATGTATCATTTGTCTCTTTCTTAAAACCTGTTTCTCTTTCTACTAGGGAAAAGTGGCCCAGACAGCATGCATGTCAGCCTGCCAGCATCTTTCAATGTCCCTAATGCAGATGCTACTGGACAGTGAATTAAAACAAATAAGCATGGGAGCAATTCAACAGTTTAATTTAGATGTGATACAATGTGAATGTAAGTAGATGTTCCAGAATTCCTATCTGTATCTGTCTTAACAGTGCAAAGAAAGTTATTTAATGTAAGCCATGTAGTGATCTTATTCCATAATCTACTAAAGCTTTGTCTTAAAAAAAACCCACAAAACTATTACAGTACAGCTTCTTGTAAAAGTATTTATGAGTAAATATGTTGAACATTTATGGGATTTTTTTTTTATTAAACTTTTTTTTAACTCAAGAATCTGATTGAAACATATACCTGTTGTTACCCCTAATGTGATCATAATTGGTATATCCAGTAAAAAGACTATAGTCTAGTACAAAATTGCCCAAAACTACTACATAAATATTATGCTTTTATTGTAGACAAAAAAAGGTCAAATGTCTGTGAATTGTAATTTTCCCTCTTGAGTTTATTTATTATGATACAGATTTTAAATGTGCTGTTACATAGGGTTTCCTCCCTTCCAGAACTACTACTGCCTTCCTCACTGAGCAGAATAATAGTACTCATTTAGTAAACATCAGATGGTTTTTTTTATTCTCACTATTCAAAATATGGTGTCAGAATTATTTTACAAAACTGGTTCAATCCAACTCTGAAGGCAAGATTAATTTCCTCATGTTTTGCATAGAGCTCACTGCTGAGGGGGAACTGTTAATCTGCGTGAAAGAAGTTGCTTCCATAACATCGTTGTTTTATGAATAGGTTTTAGGTCTGGTTTTATAGTTGATGACTGACATACAGTGAAAAGGCTCGCTAGCATGGTTTTCAATGCATATTTTTAGATTCTTATGCTCTGTTTTTTCAAAGTGTGTCTGTCTTATGTGTTTGAAGCATGGATTTCAGTGATTTTGGTGACAGCTGTAAAACGGGGCAGTTCTGCAAGTTGTATCCTTAAGTTTTTAGTTTGGATATTTGAAAAAAATGGTGACTACTCAATTAGCAGCCGCCTATGGGAAACTCAAAATTTGATTTTGAACAATTTGGTTAGCATCACAAAGCATTTTTGTGGGAGTCCAGGGATGGAGTTAAGGGGCATTTTTAACATTTTAACCCTACGCTTGTCTTTCTTTCTCCTGCCTTACTTGTAAACATTCCAGCTAAACTCTGTAACAGGTAGAGCAAGCATCTTTCTGACAGTCGTTCATTATACAGCCTTTAGGCCTTTCGGTGCTTGGAATGAATTCATGGGATTATCAAGGTCCGACTGAAAAAATATTTGTGATCATGATGTTAAAGTTTGTCTCGTGATTGCACAAGTTGGCCAAGCAGATGATGGTTTGGCTTTTATTTTTTTTAATTTAGTATGCTTGATGTTGCAAATTTAATAGTGTTCTTTTCAGGTAGGTGGGTAGGGGTATGTGTATGTGCATTTGTGTAGTTTCCTAAATGTAAAAAAATCACAGTTGTAAAGACAGAAATTCCATAGCATTCATAATACTGACACCATAATCATTCATCTAGACAAGCTGAATTGGTGCACCCCGCTACACAGTCATCTGCCTTCTGAACAAATAGCGTAACAGCGAAGGAAGCTTGCCCACTGCTGTATTAATCTGTTTCTAATATTTTAAATATCGTCTGTCAACAACGCAGTACTTCACTACTCTGTAGAGATTAACCAAATCACTGTTTCACTCAGAGATTTCTAGCAGTACAAAGGATAAAATTCATCCCTTGCAGGTGACTTTCACAGTATGAACAGTATGTTCACAGCAAAGTAATGAGAAGTCCCGACAAGTCCAACTGTCATCTGGTCTCTGGGTTGTTTTCAGACCTTTTTCTTCTCAGCCTTTGCCCTGTTATGTAGCATCCTCATTTCTATTATCACTCTTTCTACCGTCTTTGGTTGCTGCACAGTGGAAACGTCAATCAATGAAGAGATCTTGGTAGAGCTGTACTTAATCTAACATGACAACATTTCATTATTTTAAGATCAAAATATAACCTTAAGGCAACATGTTTTGTTATATGTAGCTGCTATACTGAGCAGAAGCCATGGACAGGACATAGGAAACCTTGGGACAAAATGAGAGTTTCAGAAAAATAGTAACTTAGAGACTGAAAAACATGTTCTTTCTACCATTGCGTAACTTCTAGTGTGGGCTGTACAGATGCAAATAGAATAAACTTTAATTCTTCCTTTCTGCAAAGCTTTTAAAGCACATTAGAAAAAATTTGGCACAGAAACCCTTTGAGTAGTTTAAATGTAATTATGGAAGCTTCTCAGAATAGTATGTTGCAAAAAATTACATCTTACAATCTTTGGAATAAGGGATCGACACAAGATTTTGCTCAGACTGCTTTGCTGTTGTGGTTTCATTCATAAGGTCCATCACAGGCTCATTCCAGGCCTCATTGTGATGCCTGTGATTTATGTTCTTGCTCTTCGCCCTCCCCCAGCTTTATTCTTTGACACTTTGAGATTAATGGATATGTCAGTGACATTTCAATTAGTGCTTAGAGTGTGCGAATAATTCACAGCCATTGGGTAGTTTCCTACTGTATGGTATGCGTGTGTTCGACATTTTACTTATAGACACAGTGGAGTATACTTAGATGCATTTTGAACTAAGAAGTTATGTGAGATGTAGACAGTTATGAATATCTGAAGATACATTTTTTAAAAATTCTTGGCAATATTCTAGATATTTATTCTGATCTTTAACATTGCAGTTTTATTCTTTTTAATATGAGCTGGAGGAGATATAAATAAAAGCAGGCAAATGTGATCACTTGTCAGATTTTTTATTTTCCATTAAAAAGCAATCAACAATCCAATCAACAACCCAGCAATCTGTTAATGAGCAGCAATCTGTTAAAGTCAGTAAGTGCTGAAGTTCTTAATCACAGCAAGTAGGTAGAATGATAAGTAGACTTCCAAGAAATAAAGGTAGAAGGGTAGGAGGTGATCTTCTGGTGAACTCTGGGGTTTCATTATCCTGCACTGCATTTCTATGCAAAGTACCTAACTTTAAAAAGCAGAACAGAATATCTGGAAGTATCTGGTATTTTTGTCTGATGATTTATTAAAAAAAAAAAAAAAAAATTCTTGCTCTGTTTCTAGTAAGTTTTTTTGTTTTACTTCCAAACATTCCAAACGCTTTCAGTTTCATTTCAGTTTGTCCTGTTCTAATTGGAGTATTTATCCACTCTCTATACATATTTTATAACTTAGAGCAGTGTTTTACCTCTGTATTTTTCACCATTCTTTCTCAGTGGTGATCTTCCACTAGGATTATTTTAATTCTTACAACAGTATTCAGAAAAATAGAATATTCTAGATCCCATTGAATAAAATCCAGAGAATGGTCTTTGCTTGGACATTGCATTTCAGTGCCCTGAGGAGGGAAATGGGTTGGTGAGTGGAGGTGTTTGCTATTTCTTGAAGGTGAATTTCAAATGTGGGTTGCTGCATCTCACTTTATCAGAAGCAAGGTGTACATAATAGAAAATCAGCTTTCCAGAGACACCTCCCAGATCTAGATACCTTACATTAGCTCTTTATTAAGGAATTAGAACTTGTTGGAAATTCTAATTGCTGGAAGAGTTAAATGTTATTTACATAATTTATGTGTTTTAACATATCTGAATAGTGAGACAGGATTAATTGGCAGAAGGAGGTATGGTTGAGCGGGCATCCTTCTTCACCCAGATATAAATCCGTGCAAGGATTAAAAGGATGCCTATAAATGAGCACGGGTTAGCAGAGAATTAGTGCAAAACAATATGCAATATACCTTCTTAAGCAGCCCTACGTAGGGCTACGTGCCAGTCCCTCCTTTTTCACCCACTGTGTGGAAAGCTGCAGTATCCAAGAGCAAGAGAGATCTTGGCCCAAGTGCTCGCTTTTGAGCATACATGAAGGTAATCTGCAGGTGGGCATGCCAGAAGCTGAGGAGCCCAAATCCTGTTTTTCCTTGAAAAGGCACTATGTTCTTCCCTGGAGGCCCCTCGCTTTACCTGCCTCCACTTCCATCTGGGAAGTCAGGTTAACTTAACTCTCTTGAGACCATCCTTCATCTGCTGGTCACATATGGCAGCACAGGAGCAAGGGGAAGCAGCGAGATCTCGTAGCTGCTGGGGGCTGCTGTCTGCCCAGCTGGCAGCTCCCTCATCAAGGCTTCCCTCCAGGCGTGTTTGAACAGCTGGGGCATCCAACAGGGCTGCAAAGTGGCTGACGGCTGCTGAGATGGTCACCTGATTCTCTGCTCTTCCTTTAGAAATATATTTGTAGCTTTGCTGTCCTGCCTGTGAGTGAATGCTATGAGGCTGAAGTAAAACTCCTAATTTTGCTTTTGATCCAAAGTCTGGACTCTGATTTTTAGTTTCTGCCAGTGAGCAGCAAAACTATTTGTCAGGAATTGGGTACTGAGTTCCCAGACCAACAGAGAGGCTCACCCAGATGATGGCTAAAAGATGGGGTTTTGAGGGAATGAAATGGAGAGACCTGTTAATAAATCTAGAAGTGTGTAGAAATTCAGTACAATTTATAGTTAAAGATGTCTTAAATTCCATTTTAGCAGATACTCCCTTTTTCTTAAGATATCCATTAAAACATATATACATCAATTAAAAAATATCCTGTATATAAAGTGTAATTGAAAGATCAAAGCAAAGTATTCAAAGGAAAACGGACTGAAGTAATCTTTACAATATTTAAATTTACCGTTCTTGTGTATGTGTTACCTCCCAGCCTGTTTTTATATTATTACATACTTTTTTCATTAGATCCTACCTCCTGTAAATTCACAAACTGGCTATTGTAGGAAGTATGTTGAGATTGTATGTATTGTGGACACACATTGTGCCAAAGATCCTGTTCTATATACGCAGAAAAGATCTACACAGTATCAGTGAAGTGCAGGGAAAGAAAATGTTAACAAAAACCTTGTGAATACCAGATTCATGTAATGCGTATTTTCAGCTTATTTTCCCCAAATCTTTGAAGTTTCCAATTCAAGCTGCCAAGCAGCCAGTTGTTTGCCCCTATATGTGACAGTGTAATGGTGATCTTTAAATTTCTTTCTCATGTATTATAAAATTCCTGAATGCCCTTATGCACACTAAAACAATCAACCAACCAGCCCCCTACCCCTCCAAATTCTCTTTAAGCCTAGAGTGAATGAACAGAGTGAATATTTTAAGAGATGTGTATATGACAATGTTTCATTACTATCTGGAAAAGGAACCTTAGGACAAAGAGATTAAGAATGTTAATCCTGTTCTTATAATATCTTCATAAAACGCTGTAGAAAATATTTAATTAGCTTTGTAAAATTGTTAGCAAAACTTAAAAGCCCTGAGCTGAGGGTGGAGGGGGAACTGTCTGACCATTACCGTAAGTAGATTATCTTTCTGCCCTTTGAACTCATGAAATTGTAATAATCAAACAAATGCTACTGTACTCACCTGTCAAAAATGACCCAAATGCAAGAATAAATGCTTGTGCTATAATGAGTGTCCCTGGTATTGTAAATGCGTTCATAATATAAAATTGTCATAAAGAAAACAAAGCTTATACGATACTTAAGTTTGGTACCATGTGTATTTCTTGTTCTGTAGCTGCAATGGCAGTAGGTACTATGTAGAGAAACTAAATAATACTGCATTATTTAGTGCATTAGGATAAATTACAAACTATGTTAGCCTGATGAGCTGAAGAAGAGATGCAAATATTTGCCCTGCAGCAAGTAAAAGTATCCCACTATTGGAAGGTATCTCCCAAAGTATAAAGTGCCAATAGCTAACTGAAAAGTTTTGCTGCAGCATGCTTTTCAGTTACATTCACTCTTCCGTTCTGTAGCCATTCCTTTGCCTTAGAGCTTCCTTCTCCCAGTGCTACCATTGTGGAGTGGCTGGAGGAGCTCAGATTCTAGAGAGGGAAGCTGGTTTCAGTGCACTGCGCATGAAGGGACAGTTACACAGGATCAGATGCAGATGGGCCTTACCTTTCAAGAATAGTACAGGTTCTCCTTCCTTGTTTAGGGGATGTAGAAGAGACCCCTTCTGACCATCATGCTTCCTTATTAGTGTGCTGCCATAGCTCACAACCCGTGTATTGCTTTTTTAGGTGTTTGCTGTGGGGCATTGCTAAGATTTCCTGGCTATAGTATGGTGTTCCCGTTCTAAGCGCTATGTTTGGCTGACTGCAAGGGCCAGCATCATAGGCCTGTCTGTCCCCGAAGAAAGGGTGGTCCCAGTGGCCATGAAATACCTGCAGAAGACAGCCATGGAGACACCCAACCCTTTAGCTTAGGGTGTTCAGATGGGTGCTTTCATCAGCCTGGAGATCTTTTGTTCTGCAGGTTGTTGTTTGTACACACTGTTTTCTCTTTGGTTTTAAAGAGTTTATTATTAAGCAAACTCTCTCTATAAAATGCTGGGCTTAGGATATGCTTTTTCTCATGTTTTTTATCCTTCTTCTTTTTTATTTAAAAGCATCTTTGTGGTAGATTGAAACTCCCTGAAAACTCCCCTAGAAAGTTGGTGTTACTTATAAACTAGGAAAACTAGACAGTTTAAAATTCAGACTTGAATACAGTAATTGGCGAATGTTTGCCCACGTTACCAATGCTTGTCTGTGACATTGCAGTGTTCTCCCTAGGGTATTTGATTGTTATTTTTTTATTCCTTTAGTTGATGAAGAATCAAGTTATATTCCAGTTCAATTCATTCTCCTGTTACATGACTATCTGTAAAAATTTTTGCACTCCTGTAATACAAGTAATAAATTCTGCCTCTGCTGGTAAAGCAGCTACTCTGATACTATGTTCATCTATTACTAAGCTATTCTTAGATATTCTGGGATGGTCTTAGTAGCTTCTCTTACCATTTAAATAAGAATCTTTATTATTTTCATTTACAATTGCATTCCATGTAATAATTTTTAGACTTCTGAATTGTCTGAACTCATCAGTCTGCTTTAAGTTGAAACCATACATTCAGAAGTAAATGACTGAGCCCATTATTTTTTCATCATGTTAGCTTGGACATCAATGTCTTTCCCATGTTACTTTTACTTGATGATCCAAATTTTCTAACAAGCCATTAAAAAGAAAAGTCTATTAAGGATTTCATCTTACTTTTAAATGTTAGTAGGAGTCCATGTGGCACAGTAGAGTTGAGCACTGGATCTGGAAATTTTTTTGATACATATGTTCTGTTTTCTCTATCATTGGTTAACCTGTTTCTCAAACTTGGAAGAAAATGTTACCTTTCATTGTCTCACATGATACCTCTCAAAAACTATTACAGTAATATCTATTTTGTTATGTTAAGAGCTTTAAATGAAGAGCTTAGGAAAAATTCTCTTATGCTCTTTTGAGGTAAGATGTCTAATTAAGTGGAGATGTGGGGCAGTGGGTGTTTCTGCAAACGTCTTATTTACATGTGACTGGGAAAAGAATAGCAAAAAGTATATTTATTTTTAAGTTGGCACTTATTGATCATTTCCTAAACAGGACTTTTTTTCATTACTGTAAGTGTTACAATTTTTTATATTTTGAATATAGTTTTTGCCTTCCGATTTTGACAGCCTGTTTTTGGGTTCAAAAAGAGCAGAAGTTCATTATTGATAAGCTTGTGTGAACAAGGATTTTCAGTTGTGCTCTGACTGTGGCACCTAGAGCTTTCCACCTGTCATCTACACATTAAACTAACGCCTACCTTAGTATTTGTCTTTTATTGCCGTTTGGCTAGAGGTGGAGTTTTTATTGTGCGGATGCTGTAACAAAAGCAGATGTCTCAAAATATGTTGACAGCCGTGGAATTGGTATTATTTTGAAATTCCTCAGTAATCATTCACCTCAGGCCAAAAAAAGATGTTGGCTTCTGTGGTTGTAGCATTACTACTGGGTTACAATTTTAAGCAAAATTCCTAATAATACTCCTAAAGGTATTATTCTTTGGGATTATTGGAAAAATGGTGGGAAAGCTGTTTGTTGGTTTGTTTTTAGTCACAGTGAGTTAGTAGTTTAATCTATGTCTATCAAACTAGTTTTGTTTTAATGTTAGCTAGTATGTATATTGCATAGAGCTTGCTTTTCTGTTAGAGTTTTAAAAAAAATGTACATCTGTAATATTTTTAACCTGTCTTTGCAGTGTTTGCTAGTTCTGAGCCTGTGCCAGGATTCCAAGGAGACACCCTGCAGTTAGCTTTCATCGACCTCAGACAAGTAAGACACTAGTTGTTGTTTTTTATCCTACTAATTTCCCCTTTTGACCAATGCTGAAGTTATTAAATTCAAGAACCTTTCATGTTTTTGCATTCCCATGTAATTAGTTTTGAAAAGAGGTTATTTGAAGTGTTACTAGTGGCCCTGTTCCCTGTAATTTAGCATGAAACTGTTTCTCCAATATGTTGTTAGGGGGCACTGTGCTACTAGTGGTACTGTTACATGAATATAAGATTGAGTTTTGGTCCAGACAATTTTGTAAAGATCCTGTGATGCCTTTTTGCAAGAGTGTACATGTTACCCTGGTGTGTGCTGGCCTGACTCCATTCTGAGCAGTTGCTCCTGTCTACAAAACTACTCCCTGGAGAACAGAATCAGGCATGGTATTATTTAGCATTTCCTTTCCTTTATTAGTTACATAGAATTCTTTTAAACTGTTAGAAAGCAGCTTTATTCCAACTGGCTGATCTTTATTCTATATCAATTTTAATTTTAAATGCCTTAATATTGGAAGCACTTTTCCACAGTTCTTGCCAAAAGGAAGCTTTTTCCAGACTAAAATCTTAATTTCACGTAGTTGTTTCTGTTGCTGCTGTCTCTAAATTCTGACACTATATCCACCCATAGCAATTCATTTTCAAAAATTTTTCAAACTTGAAGTAAGCTTTTAGAAAGGATTTATTATTTCACAAAACTGTGATTATAAGCGTAATTTACATAGTGAAATGAATCATTACCTGCACGTGGAGAGTCTTTTAGCTTTCTGAAGATGTGGTGATATTTTTCAGCATCATTATGAGCCTGTCAAAGTCATCAGAAAAGAAATGTAGAAAGAATTCCATACCAATTATCTATATAGTAAGAATATTTTTGCTTTTAATAGTTTAGTAGGTTTTTCACAGCAAGATAATGAAAAGATAATTTCAGAAGGGAAAATTCCTGAGGAAAAAGTATTCCAGTTTCTTCTAATAGAAAGAACTTAATTAAATTGTCTTTTTAAATTAGAGAGTTAAAAGGTAGAGTTGTCTGTTACATTCTCATAGTAATATAACAATGAACAATATCTACAATGGGATAAGCATGGACTATGTGAGGAGGATATAGGCCATAAGATTAATTCATGTGATATTTGTACATTAGGAGTTCCAGAATTCAGTATGTAAAGATGCACTCTGTCAGACTTCAAATACCACAAGTCCTGTCTTCTTCTTTTGGATTCTTTTTTTCTTCTCCTCTTATTATCAATGTTAGAAGTGTCTAAACATCTTCCAATTTGTACTAAGTCAGTTTAGTTGAAGTCAAAGAATTTTGAGATATTTTGGCACCATTTCTGTCATCTATCTAAGTGATTTAAATCCTTGGAGAGCCTATGTTTGTTTCAAGGGAAAACATGTTTTCCAGCTGTACAGGAGGGCAGGGTGTGTACATACTTGCTACAGGAAATAAATAATATATTTGTATGTTTTAAGCACCAACTGTTGAGCATGTCACATAAATAGGGATGACATTGCTTATGATAGCTCTCAGTTTATGTTAGCAATTTACATTTGGAATTCTCTTGATACAAGTAATGCTTTATAGAGGATGCTCTCTATGCCATGGGCATCTAACTGATTTCAGCTACTTTATAAACAGCAAAAGTTTGGGCAACTCTGTTGGGTTGCAATTGGAGGTTGTAGACGTAAAATAACTCTAGTAATTTATTTTGGTTTTTACTATATTTTTATTTGTCTTGTGAAAAGATGTTGCAAGCATACATTAAAAAGATTTACCATTTAGTAAGGATTTGCAATGTTTTCCCTCTTTTCCTTATTTGTGATCCATTTCTATCTTAATAGGGTGGATGACAGTTCTTTTCAAGAATACTTAGAAAGGCAACAGAGCCTGTTTCAGAAAGTTCTTATAAAAGGTCATGCTTCTGGTTTTTAGTTTGAATTTGATACTTCTTCATGAATTGCAGGATATGAAAGATAAGGAAGTAGGTCCAGTGGTCAGGTTTTACCTGCCCACCCGGACTGTGCCCTGAGGTCAAACTCCTGATATTGGCTGTTTGGTACAGAGGAGCTGATGACAGGTAGGGGCTGATACAAGGGGGAAAGCTTGAGCCGTATCAAAGCTAAAAGGCAGGAGATTTGGGACTCAGTGAGAGACTGTAGCTAAAAGATGGATCAGCAGGGTTGCCCTCTTCTTAAAAAGCAGCTGACCTGCAAGGGAAAAGACTTTATCGTCCTGCCAATCACATGGTTGCTAATGGAAGCCAGTTATCTCAACAACAGCTTAACTCTGTTTCTGTTGTACTAGGGCAGTGTGTAAGATTAATGAGGATTGGGCAGTAGAATATCGTAGCACATTTTACTAAAGAAAAGTCACTTACAAGAAGCCAGCTTGGAAGACAGAGAAGCAAGAGCTACACTTGGATGAGGGAGGAGCATCTTTGAAAAGAGTTGCCATAGGTATTTTCATCCTAACAGTTCCTGATCCTGTCTTTCCCTGAAGACAATGTATGGACAGCATGTTGTCCCTCCAGCAAGCCCACTTCTTTCAGTCTTCCTTCCATAGACATAGAAGAGCAAGCAGAAAGAGACACAGCTGGCATGAGAGAAAGAGTTGCTTCTAAGAAGAGAACAGTAGTTAGTAGCAGGAGGCTCACAAAGGGTCAGGCACTTACCAATGTCCCCTTTGTTGAGCCACCTCCTTCTCTTTATACTATCCCCTCTTATGCTCTTTTCATACTTAACATGCTCCTTAAAGATTTTAGTAATCTGTAGAAACCCTAGTCAATAAAGATTTTTGTGCTATTCCCATAACCATAGCATTTTACAGAAGTGACTTGATGTGGTTGGCTAATCACACAGTGCATACACATAATCAGATGGCCATGATCATCTTGAAACTTTTAGCTCCAGCTAGTTTAGCAGCTCCTAAAGCAGCAAGCAGCTGCTAAGAAAATTGGGATATATTCATGGTTCTGTACAGCTTCAGTAAATGTGTCTTGCCTCATATCACTTGTCTTAGCATATGACCTGAGGTCATACCTATGTGCACCCTTTCACCCCACTTACACACACTGAGGAGCAGGCCAACTCAGCAAGGCAGTTATCACAGTGCCACGTACTGCTTTAAAGAAACTGGTTTCTGGCATCTCATAAAGATGACCCAGCTCCCCTGCAGCCTGCATTGCTCCCTGTCTGTATAGGGAGCCTGGGTAAATAGTGCAGTGGCCCAGAGTGAGGTGGAATGAACTTTGGGGATTTTGCTACCAATTCAGATCCTAGGTCAATTGGAATTAACCTTCAAAAGTAAACCAGTTTTAGTTTGTCCTACTTGCATTAATCTCTGAGGAATCTCAGCCTCCAACATGAATTAGTTTTGTCCTGGTTATAGAGATATTTCATAGATATCATCATAGAATCATTAAGGTTGGAAAAGACCTCAAGGATCATCAAGTCCAACCGTCAACCCACACCACCTAACTCACTAACCCATGTCCCTAAGCACCACATCTACACGTTTCTTGAACACCTCCAGGGATGGTGACTCCACC